>NC_048295.1:9653231-9953231 GCF_009762535.1 Notolabrus celidotus | reverse complement strand
TCAAGTCAGCTGTGCCTCTAATTATGGAAAACTCGTAATCTTAATATCTTTGAAATTGCCGCGTTATGAAAAAATGTGCACCCCGTACTGTGTGTGCCCAATTCAGACTACACTTGTTTTTTGTTCCAGGCTGTAAACATGTTCATTTCTGCTGTAAAGATCAGCTCTTTTGAATGCATGTGTATGTGGTTTCCTGTACTTCCGGTGCTAGCCTCTAGTGGACACTCGAGGAACTGCAGTTTTTAACACTTCAGCATTGGCTTCAATTCTCATGGCTTGAGGTTGCCGCTTGTTTTTCCGTCAACCAAGGTTAGATGAAGTTGAACGACAGTATCTGGATGTTTTTGAACCCCTATATAAAATAGTCCAGAAGGCTTCTGTGGATGTGGATTTGGGTTTCCAGTGGATTTAATACTTTGTAGTGGATGCAGTGTGTTTACTGTCAAGTGGAAATGTCAGGGAGGACATCAGTGCTTCTTGCTTGGCAGTCCCAGACTGACACTTTTAATACCACTGCCAGAGAGGAAATATGGTAGATGACCTAACACAGAGGCTTACTACTGATGGTCACAATGAGGAGGCTCAGTGTCAAAGCCATTACACCAGCCTGTGAGAAGATCCACGCACAAATCAACCTCTGCTGGCATGCCAAGAGTTCTGACTCTGGGGAGATTTCCCTTTTCATCAGCTTTTCTCTTCCTCCTGCAACCAGAACCAGTTAAAAGATCGGGATTTGATATGCTGTCACTCATCTCCTGCCTGATTTGGCTGACAGGCGGCTCGGTGAGCTGCCGGGGAGCTGATGCGAACCGAGCAGCGGGAGGAAATTTTCGAGGCTTTGGAAGAATCCCCACTGAGCAGAAAGGCAATCATTAGGAATTAGAAAGGGGAGGAGGCAGAGGGAAAATAGTTCAGGGGAAAGGGGAATAAATTTAATGGCAAGTCAATAGGTATTGATTTCTATGTAAATTCACTACAGAGCAGAGGATCGGCGCTTCAGTCACGGGCTATCAGGATCCAAAATAAGGCTTAAACAGATGAGGGGATATTATCCACTCTTCCGTGTTTCTACCATTCCTCTCTCTTCTCTGCTTCTGTCACTTTCTCCTCCACTGACGCTTCACCTCTCTTGTTCTCTCCCTCCGTCCTGCGTCCCCTTTGTATTACTGCCAAGCAGTCAAATGGATGTTGGCATATTTTAGAGCCCTGTTGTCCAACTCTCTCTCATGCGCGGGCCAAGTCGGTGGCTCAGCAGAGTGCGACTTGGCAGCCGACGAGACAAGCACACAAAAGCAATTAGCCCGGCCACCAACAGTCGCATGGAGGAGCGTGCATCCGTTCTGTTCACAAGTCAAACAGGGAGTGTTATTTATATCCAAAGGTCAGAACCCGCCCTGTCGGAGGATTTCAGATCTGCTAATGTGGGACGTTTACACTGCTGGCACCAAAAACAAAAGAAGTGTAAGCAGAGTGATGTTAAAAGGGCAGGGCCGTGACAATGCCGCCTCTCTCCGCACATGCCACACGAGCACATTAGAGGCCGACGCCGAGCGGTGTTAAAAGATCAGGATTTTAACAACCTCTCCCACACACACGCAAGAACGCACACTCCCCAGCAAAGAGGTCAGTGAAAGCAGCGCACTGTTAAGGGCAGGGGAGTACGCCAACCTCAGAGGGGCTGACCGCCCTTGCTGTCAGAAGAGATGACCCTCATCTCACAGTCTTTGTTCGGGACAGGAGAGGAAGCAAAGCAGACACAAAAAATGACAGAAGAGACCCAGAATAGCCTGTGCTTCTGGGATACCTGAGAGTAACCGGCCTGATGCGACGTGCTCGGCTGTGCCGCCGTGGGTTTGTTGTGCGTTGATGAATAGTTGTTTTCTGGAGCAGGAGATTGTGGGTGTCGTGTGAAAATTAGCAGTTATGGTGTGAAGGAAAGAGAGTCGGAGACACATTTTCGTGATATACAGGTTTCCCAGGGTGTCTGTGATGCAAACGTGGAGCTATTTTGTGACTTTGCATGCGTAAAATGTAACATACCCCTTTTGGACTGGTGCTATTTTTTACTGCATGAAGACACAAGCTAAGTCTTGGTTTGTGCAGATTCACAAATCAACAATATTGCATGATCCCTGCAAATATTACCGTACCGGTTGTAGAGCTTCCTAAAGGTATCAACCTATCGACTCCTGCTCTGATGAATCCTGGATACTCAAACAACAGCACCGGCATTGACTTTCTCCCATCCTCTTCTTTGGACTTCAGAAGCTTGATGAAAAATCCACTGTACCTAACAATGCTGCAAAATCCCAGACTCAGCTGTGCCAACTACTTTACACCCCAAATCATCTTTATAGGATCTTTGCTAGCTTGTTAATCCAGTCTGTCTCACATAAAAGTTTCACATCAACAGGTTTTGGCTCCTGAATCTGAACCATCACAGCTCATTTGTGACAAATGCAGCCTGGATGCAGTCTTAGAATTAGCTCCAATTAGCTCAAAGTGGACTGGTTTCATCCGATGCAGGTCTTTGCCAGTATGCGCAAATGCAGCCAATGTTGCATGATTGATTTAGTTTTTCTTCACTGTTCTAAATATTTGTTGTAATATGTGCGTCTTTGTGACCTGCCTTGATGCTATAAATGCAATATAGCATTCTTGCTACCTCTGATATCTTTTAGATCTCCATTCATAGGCATGCACTTCAAGGCAAGGCTGTCTTGAATAGAGGGGTTGAGTCATGAGCCCATGAAAGGCCAGACTGCGTCCCTCATAAATGGAAGTAAAACATGCACTCTCCTTTAACTTGCATGTAAGAAGCACTTAAGTGCATTTCTTCACTCGTCTATAACCTGTCTGTTTGCTTCTGCTCTTTAGATTGGACGTACAGTGTCTGTGCTGCTGAGTGTTTTGAGTGACAGGCTGACTGTGCAAGCGACCTATAGTGTAAGTGCACTTGTTAAGACCTGGATGCATCAGTCTGACAGGACTGGCAAAAACCAAGGGGTAGGGGTTTTGTGACGGATATACATCGTCAACAGTCATCATGCTTTCCCCCCGCAGTGCGTCATCAAGTTGCATCTTTGTCAGCGCGTTGACCTATTACATGATGACTGGAGTGTCACTGCGTCGGTGTCACAGCAGGGGGGTTGAGCCGCCGAGTGGAGCGCCCCTGAGCTAGTCAAGCCCTGTTAGAAGGTGACTGTGGCAAAATAACACTACACATTATGACTGACGAGGCCCACTGTGCCACTAATTGCTTAAAAAAAAATCAGTGGATGGGGAGGGGTCACCTTTTTGTTGGCCGAGCCCCCAGACATGACAGGATGTGTGACTCCTGATAGGATAAGCATTTCAGTGCACAAAGAACATCCTACAGGCGACATCCCACAGAGCCTCTTTTTCAGGGCTGTGGGTTAGTCATCAAAAGCAAAACATGTCATTCATCTTTTATATGGAGCTCTGTTTATCTGTGCCAACCACGGGCCTTCAACTGTGACTGTGGTAGTTTAATTAAGCATGACATCTGATGACGCAGCATGCCACCTCCTGTGACACCTCCAGAACAAACAGAAAAACCTGAACTCAGCTGTACTGTGTGTTTACAGGCGTCAAGCTAAGTTTAGCATGCTAAAGGTACTCTGCTTTGAGGTGGTAGCTTTTGAGTTTTCTGCAGTGTTTCAGTTGTGTTTACATTCTGCTCCAAACGTCTTTAAGCCCCGCCTACCTCTCACCCTGCGACATGATTGGCTGTTCAATGCCGACTTCTTCTTCTGTTTTATGTTGGGGAGGAACTAGCGTTTAAGACACACTAGCGCCCCCTCCCTTTTCAGTGGTCAGGGGGTGTAATATTGAGAAAAACTATATCCCTGTAGTTAAAGTTATTGATTTATCGCCCAGCCCTAGGTGGAGGTTTCCATCCTTTTGAGTTGACGAATGGGAATTTCAAAACAGTCAGTGTTTCTCTCATATTTGTGCAAAAATACCTCATATCCAGGGTTTTGAGTCCAAATTTGATGGAGTTGCATTCAGATCTAAACATCTTTCGCTCAGTATTGATCGTGAGCCTCACTGACGCTCACTCAGTGATACCTCCAACATGTTTCTGAGATATTTGAGGAGTTCTTGCATGAGTTGGAATCCCCCCTCGCCGAGTTTGATCTGTATTCAACGCAGCCTCGAGATCGAAGCATTCGCCGACCTGGTATAAGCAACCGAGATTTATAGCGGGTGTATTTGTTGGCCCGCGTCTAATCCATAGGCTTTCCTCGGAATGGAAGCTTGTCAGATAGACCGACATCCAGACAGACGTTTCTCAAGAAGCCTTGTCAAATTGCAGACACACAATCAAGCATTTGCACACACACAGGTACACACACACACACTCAAAGTGAAATTCTTTCCCCAGCAAGGGGTCACATACCCAATCAGGTTTCCCACAAACATATACACACACAAAGCAGTGCACTAGTTTGATACGCCGCTCCGAGTGTGATGACAGTATCAGGTCCTTGTGTGATTGAGGTGACGGAGGCAGAGACAGGATGGGGGCTGTCATCAGCTGTGAGTGACAGGAAGCGAAGGTAGGGAGGGGGATGACAGCTGAGTTCATGGCATGCAGTCTATCCATCCCTCTGTCTGTCTGTGTGTTTGTCTCACCTCTCTATCTGTCTTTTTCTTATGCCTGCCAGTCTGCTTCAACCTTTTCCATCTTCTTTGTCCCGTCCGTCCGGCTCAACACATATTTCCCCCACCACTCTCCCTGGATGATGGGTGGATGAATTTTGCCCTTTCTTCCCCGTGTCAGACACTGCATCAAGAAAAACAATAGGAGACCCATAAATAGGGTTTAGAGAACATGCACCCAATTTACTTTGGCAGTGGGGGGAGGTGTGTTTGTGTGTGTTTGTGTGTATGTGAGTGCACGGTGTAAGTCACTTTGACAGCCGCTGCAAATGAGGCAATATTGCAGGTATTGACTGACACGGTCGGCCCCGGGCCCACTGCTCACTTGAAAAGAGTGGTCATCGTAAATCACAAGTTGTATTAGCAATTGAAGCTCCGGCTGCGTGTGCAGAGACTTCAAATCTTAATCTGATGTTGTTTTAACAGAGATCTGAAACCTGTGAAACAGATAAGCTGAGCTAAACATGAAGCACAGGTCACGCATGCTAGGAAACCTTTAAAAAACTGGAGAGTTCATGCTTCAGTTTTCTGCTGTTGCATCCGTAATGAAGCGTCAATCAATACAGCCTCAGCCGGAAAAAAAAATACCAGCCCTCGGATTTATGGGTGATTTCAAGGGAACCACCGATAAACCACACTGAACACCTTACTCAGTAATACTCACAGATCTCTGCATGTGTCAAGATCACGTCTCGTTCACAGCCGTGGGCTGGAGGAGACGAATCTGGATCACTCAGCGGTTAGACGTCAACACTCGGGTGTGTGCGCGTTATCTGTGTGTCAGCAGTGTTAGAGTTATAACGGCGATCATTGCTACAAATCAGGCTCATTACTCATTGAACGGAGGCTTAATAATGAAAGAAAGATGATGCTGTGCTGGATGTAGATCACAAGGATGTCAGGGAGGGTTTCAGGGAAATACCGTAAGTGTCAGAGTAGAAGAGCACCGGGAAACTGTGTGTAGCAAGTGTAACATGTGAAGGCTACAACTAGTTTCACTATTAACTGCACTTTGACTCAGCCACACACAGGACTTCCACCAGATCCATGTCCGGTCCAGATCTGTGCTCTCTCGTTTGTCAACATCCACCGGTTGCAAACCTCTGACCTGTTGACTCCAGGCCTGGCTCCGCTCATCATGACGGTTTGATGTTGTAGTTAAGTTAAACACGATCTAGTGATAACACAGAGTGTTTTATTCTGAAAATTACCTTTGACTTCCTGTCTCGCTCCATCTGCTCTGTTGAGATTGATGCATCGTGCTCCGGCATCTAGCACAAATAGAAGTCTTGTGTGTCTGATCCGTTGTGTTCCGACCTGCCGGATCAGAGACGCAGCCGAAACACAACGGAGCGGATCCAGTGGAAGTTAACACATTGACTAGACTAGAAACTAGAATGCAGAGTCAGATCTGGTGCCTTGATGGCTCAGAGACGGACCGGACACAGATCTGGTGGAATTTGGCCGTCAGTCTGAGGACGAAGTTGGCCTTTGGAGCCAATCTAGTAGAAGAAGAAGGCCAATACCCTTCGCAAAGTTAAAAAATAAACCAATGTGGAAGTGTTTAAAATTGTTGTCCCCTTGAGGCCGGCTTAAAAAGCCAACAACACCCCATTATCACCAATTTTTAAAAGCCTATCCCAATAAGGAGCATGGCTGACTTGACTCACATTGTAACTGTTAACCAGGAGGCTTAAAGTCCACCTCTTTGCCTGTGGGTTGGTAGAACAAAAGTTAGCTTGAAACATCATTTCCAATATGGCTACCACCAACATTAGGCTTCAAACCTGTTTGAGAAACCAATTGGTGACGTCACTGAAACTACGTCTATGTTTTCTACAGTCAATCGTACAAACCAATCAAACTTTGTCTCTTCAGGACGTTGGAAGCTTCAGAAGGTCTTCTGTGGAGATGGGTTTGAGTGCCCTGGAGACGCTCGAGACATAGCTCAGATCCTTGATGTGATCGCACGCCTAATGCACCAGGACACACTGGATTGACTGAACCTTGAAGGAATACGCCGGCCCTTTATCGATGTCAACAAGAGGCACCCGAAAAGCCTCTGGGATCCTTTGCGGGGAGGATGGCATGTCAAAACACATTTCATTGCCCGGGGAGGAAAGGGGAAAACACGACTGTGAAGCAAGAGAGGGAAAATGTGTACTTCGAACGGCCTTGATCTTATTGGTGACCGGTGGAACAACCTTGTGTTAGAGCCCTTTCTTTGTCTCCCAAAACCCATTTAATCGAACTTTAAAACTTGCCCTTGCTACAGCCGTAACCGGAAAGGTTGGGTAGTTGTTTTTATCGTTGTGTTCACATCTCCTGCGTCTCCTTCTGGCTGTTTTCACTGCTGCTCACTTGGCCTCTGTTTCCGTTGTTCCCCTGAACCTTCCCGAGGCGGTGTGCCTCCCCAATTGAAGTCTATACACACAGTCAGAGAAACGTCCTTTCCTGCCTGTGCAGGGTGTCCCATTTTTAAAATATAAGTTATGGATTTATTCATTAACTTTCATTATGTCCACTCAGAGGACACGAGAGGAGACAAGGAGGAGAGGAGCGCGTGCATGTGTGTGTGTGTGGGACTGTATGCTCTTATATGGACAATGATGTGGAGGATTATAGCTAACCTTTAGTTTTGGCCATTTTTAAGATGATTAATTTGCCACTGTGTTTCTAGCTGGAGGGCAGATGCAAGCAGAGAAAACTTATAATTGCCTCAGTACTGCATACCCTTCTCAATGTCAAGCCTATGATAGAGTGCCCCTATTCAATAATGCCTAATCTAGAAGGGATTTAATCAGAAAACTGATACAGCTGAAAAAACATGAGGTCATTGTAAGCAAGTTGTTCTGCTTTCACCGTCATGTTCTGTTGATTGTAAATGATTCTATTACAAACAAATGAGTTTATAAAGTCAATACCATCACATGTGCGTCTTATCTTATCATAAACCTACTTATAAAGGCAGAACGCCGATTTCAAACGCAAACTTTAATACTCTTTGACGATCCTTGATGGTGCACTGGGGGTTCGTTTGCAGCCTTGAGATCGCTTCTCACTGAATTATGTGATACGTAACGAGTTTGAAATCTCGTTAACGCTTAAAAACATACTTCTTTAATTTCCTGCTGGGTGCTTAAATTGACATTTTGAGACTTTACATACATAATACGACCAATTCATTTCGAATGTTGGAAGAAGTGTTCATTTCCTGGTGGGTTTTATTCGATGCCCTGAGGGCATTTTCCTGGAATTAAGGTATGCACTCCCTTAGATATTCAAATAAGATGAATTTAATTGTATAAATCAATTCAGCAGAGGGCAAGATACTTTTACTCTGTTGCATACAAAAATGCTGGATGCTACACTTTCCAAATGCAACAGCATAAGGATCCCTTTGGACCCTCTCTTTCCCTTTACATCCAAACCAATTTTAAACCCAATTTTCTTGTCAAACTGTACAAAACTCAAGAATTGGGAGTTTTGTACAGTCTTTGGGTATGATGTATTAAATTCAAGTACTTTTGTTCCAATGGGAAGTCCTGCAACCATCTGTTGATGATGTCATTGTGTTGGAATAATAGTATCTTAGCATTACAGGCTTCACAGTTACAAATTATGACAGACCCCCAGTGCACCATCCAGGAAAAAACTAACATTCTGGAAGATAGCTCATGACCACCCCCATTCGTGTCTCACGACCCCGCAGGGGGTCCCAATCAAGCTGCAATCTCCGGTCTCAAAATATGAATCCCATGCGGAAGTGTTAATAAACTGCAGTTCATGTAGTGTCCACTAGAGGCTGGCTGCAGAAACACCAGAAAGAAGATGATCTTTACAGCCTGTAAAGAGCTAATTTCTCTTTCGGCACACACTGTACGGGGGGTAAATTATTTTAGAACACGACAGTTCAGAAGTTAGTAAGATTTTGCCCATATAAGGGCATGGCTGACTTGATTGACAGGCGGGCACCCTGGGGCTGTTGGCGAAAAGGCTAAGGGCCCGCCTCTTTACGCCACACTAGCTCGACAGAAGTTGAGTTCAGCATTTCCAATATGGCTGCCACCGACGATCGCCTTCTAAACAGTGCTTCAGAAACAGATGGGTGATGTCCCAGATACTATGGTCCCGACCCACACTTAGGGCACCCCTTTGCTAGGCCACCAGCGTCCCAGCCCGTCCTTAGTTTGACTGATTTCCCATAAATGTTGCGATGATATCGTTATTGTGACTTTTGTCGGCCATCATCATCAAGAGGTAACTGCGACATGTCCAAAACTTGCACAATGTTAAATTAGTCTTATTGAAAGCCAAATGGGACCCAAACGGCAGAGGAACCTACAAGACAAGGGAGCACAGGGACTCCAGAAAGGTCTATGGTTCGTACCTTTAATGGGACAGGGTGAGTTAAAGTAAGTGATGAGGGGAAGGGGGTGAGATAGGATCCCAGTGTGTCAGTCTAAGCCTATAGCAGCATAACTAAGAGCTGGTCCAAGCCTGATCCAGCTCTAACTATCACCTTTATACCAATATGGCGACCAACAGTCAATCTGCCAAATTGCAGCATTGACCATGCAGCAGTCATCAAAACTGTTGCCCGAGTAAAACTAGTAGTATTACTGTTATTCTTACAGTAACGGTGTGGTCCCAGTCTGCTGCATCTCCTTTTCTTTCCACTACACCGCTTTGTTCATAACATCCGCTGTAATTGCCAATACATTCTACTGTGTAAAAATACATTATAGAGCCTGCTATCTTAAGTCCTGTTATTAGAATCCATGTTTTGATCTGCTTCAGTTAGTGTGACATCTCCACCACAGTCGCAATTAAAACCGCCACAATACAAATAATACCAGCGCGGCACACATTGCATCCATCTTTACCCAAGCCATTTTATCCTCATCTTGTTGCACTCCCCTTGTGCAATTCCTCGTCCTCATTTGCATTTTAATTCCTGTGCTTGTGCGGCTCGGCGTGGCTAATCCCGTGCTAACCTAAATGAGGCCTGTGTTCTCAGCTAAAGAGTGTGTGTTCCCTGTCTCGGGCTTCGCCGCTCTCCCCGTCTGGAAAAAAAAACCAAACCTTTTTCAGCTCCTGTCAGAATCGCACACATATTCCTCTGCACACGTGAATGAGCACAAACTAGCCCACACACACACACGTAGAGGAGTGCGTGTAAGCACGAACACACAGACAGGGTGACACACACATTTATCAAACAGGCTGGAAATCTTTATTTCTCTCTCAAACGCACCACATAACCTCATTTCTTCTTCTTTTTTTTTGTTCCTGCAGCATCATATCTCAGTGAAGAAGACAAGATAGCCAATTAAATCAATCCTTGCACCTTGTGTATGCGCTATGCAAACACAAGGAGCTGAGGGAAGAGAAAAGGGGTGACAAATTTTGCCTCTCTCTCCTTCCTCCACATACTGTAAAAAGGTGCTTAGATGGAAAGAGGATTACAGCTTTGCAACCCACCTGAGACGCCTGTTGGGGGCTTTATTGTGTTTGTGCGTGAAAAGCCCTTTTCCTAAAGTGCTGACGAGCCATGGCGAAACGCCGAGACAGAGTGAGAGGGATGCAAATTGTGCTGTTGGTGAGAGCGCCCTGATTGTATTTAGATAATGCTTAACACAGCAGCTGTTCATTTAGGTGCGAATGTGTGTGTGTACAGATGCAAGGAGCAGGAGTCGGTGAATGTGTGCACCCAGGTGTAAAGGCATCATCTTGTTGGAAGTTTCTAATAGTTCATTCAGCATATGGGCTGTGCGTTTGTCACCGGCGCCGGCTGCATTAAAAGCTCCCATTTTATATCCCAGGGTCCCAGGCCATGCATTTTAAGGAACTCCTCCACTCATACCTCATCACTCTTTTTTTATACATATGTCTCTGATTGCCCGACGTCGGAGACAGGGACTTTGATTTCTTCTTAACCTGGGATACCATGAGGACATGGTCTTAGTGAAGTCACCCACTGGTCACCCCCCAACCACTAAAAAGGAGGGGCGCTAGTGAGCCTTAGACACGAGTTGCCAGAATGCAGAAGAAGACGGCATTGAACAGCCAATCATGTTGCAGGGTGGTGACTAATTGGAATACCATTAGGACATGGTCTTAGTGAAGTCACCCACTGGTCTCTGGTAGGTGTTTTACACTCATTGTTAATGATGTTATACGAAGTTATGACAATGACAAGCTAGGGCTGGGCGAAAAATTCGATAATGATCATTTTTCTTGATATAAATTTGATATAAATAAACCTGCAATTTCACCCCCCAACCACTAAAAAGGAGGGGCGCTAGTGAGCCTTAGACACGAGTTGCCAGAAGGCAGAAGCAAAAGACGGCATTGAACAGCCAATCATGTCGCAGGGTGAGTGGTAGGTGGGGCTTAAAGACATCTCAATGTAAACACAGCTGAAATGAGCGACCAAATTCCACCCCTCCTGTTATTCTGCCCATTTTTTAAATAATCTTTTAACTTTCCTCGCTCTGTGCCTCCTTAAAAACAACATACCGTGTGTTATCACGTGATTTTGCGTTGTCTAATCTGTGACATGGAGGAGAACTCAAATGTAAACTAAGCAACTTGAGCACAGAAAGAAGCTGTGTCCATTCTTTGGAAGTGTTAGCTTCCATAAAAACAACACCAAACAGAAAGAAGTAAACCCTGTGTATTATTAATTTGAGGCCATATCGCCCAGGTTTACAATGCGTCCATTAAAGCTGCTGCTGGCCGAGTTGATCCACTTTCCAAAACAGAATAATGGAATAATTTGCACACCTAAACACGTCAAAACAAAGTCTTTGATTGACACTGAAATGATTCCCCTCACTTTGAACGTTGAATATGGATTACCTTGCCCCTCGTGCACACTTCTGACTCCCTGGCTGTAACATCAGCCGTTTGCAAACCTTTTTATCCTCCTCTCTTTGTGCTGTCAGTCCAGGTTGCTGCCTGCTGTGCTGGCTGCTGGACCAATCATTCGCCTTTAAACACTTGGACTAGTGTGTGTCAAAGTGATGGAAAGAGAATGAAAGTAGTTTTCAAAAACACAAGAGGGGGGAGTGGGTTGGCGTTTTTCCCCCCTGACATCGTCACGCTGCTTCATTTATTATTTTTAAAAGTTGAACCCGGCCGCTGAAGCTTTTGTTAATCCGGTTTTTTTTTTCAAGTGCACAATACATCATGATTATATTTGTGGATAACCAGGTTGTTGCTGACTACAGCTTGCTCGCTCTAACTTAAAGGGGCACTTCCCTGATTGTAAATGTCATGCTCAATTTATGAGCGTGGGAGCGCTACACCTCCTGTAAAAACCTGTACAATGTCATAAATGGCTTGTAGAAGGAAACTTCAAATCAGAGGAAGCCCGGAGAGACTTTCAGGAGGAATCAACTGCATTTAGAAAGATGTAGGCTATTTTAGGTTGCATTGTTGGAAGTGTAGGACAACCCCTTTTAGAGACTCAATCACAAAGATGCAGAACACCGTGTACAGAATCCTCTCTGCAATCCTTTCTTTAATCAAAGCAGCTCTCTAGATTGTCCTCATGAGTTTCTGCTTACAGACACTTACTCACCAAACACATTGTTTGTTTCTTTCAGGCCTCACAAACATCCTGAATGCATCCCTCCGCTCGCCAACTCTCGCATAGAAGATTTTTTATTTGTACTCTCTCAATCCTGCGTCGTGTTCGCCAGCAGCTCCAAGACTTCTCCGGACTTTGTTGGCGCTTTTCTACACTTTGGGGTTTTAACAATGCAAGCTGTCAGTGACCAGAAGAGGCTCAAAAACAGTCCTCACTCATTAAAAGTAGCTCTATTGCTACACCCGAGGTCAAAAACTCCACGGGGTACCTCGAGGCCACATACTGCGTATCATAACCCTGGTAGTTAACACTTCACTGTCACATCTCCTGAAATGTTTGTGCAGCTCGAACAACACAAAACCAACTGTGCTGTTCATGATAAAAAGAATGATGTTCTTACATTGACATTTCATGCTGACAGGCTTTCATTAGTCAAACAGACACATGGATGATTATGGAACCAAACAAGAATCCTTTCTCTTTTTGGATGTATTTAATTTGGTGCTTTAATGCCATGTTCAAGCAGATCAGACGTGCTGCTGAGATGAAAGTGAATGTACTGAATTTCCATCCTGGCAGAGTAAAAAGTAAATTAAAAAACACCTTCTCTTTAAATTAACATTTTATTTCATTAAAGCTACCTAATCTTTGGTTTCAAGCTCCTGTTGTTTGCATTGGAAAGTGGCCCTGTGTCAGTGTACTTAGAGAGGGAAGACGAGGAAGCTAATTTAAATGAAAGGAGCTAACACTTACACACACACATTCACTCCTAGCATATAGATACATACAGCCGAGGGATGTCCAGATCAGCTTTGTTAATATTTAATATTCGCCGATACCGAGTCCCGATCCAATACTTGTGTTTCCCTAGATATATGTTGCACAAGATGTAATAGCATGCTAGCATTGTTGTAAAACTCCCACAAATCTGGTGTGCATGCATTACAGCATGCTAAAATCCCAGGCTGCACTGAACGCAACACTCACGACGCAGTGCGTGATTCACAACAATTAGTGAGCTAATTTGCACGTTGGTTTTTTCGTCATTTCCAATTTGAGAGTAACGGGTTCTTGTGTTGATTGGGATCCTACTTTGGATGGTTGATTGGGTTCTTGGTGGTTTGGTTCTTTGTCATTTTTGCTATTCTGTTGGAGTTCCTTTACGATCATACTTTTTTGCATGGGTTCACTTTCAAGCCCATGAACTCTCTACACCCCTATTTTCAAATTTAAGTAGATGCATTATTACGCTAGTAAAGGTTCTTATTTAAACCCCAAATTTGGATCTTTCTTGTGGACTGAACCAAGCTGTTTCATACCCAAATCTAAGGGGTGGTTTTAGTTATATAGTGAAGTTCTCCAGCACTTCTGTAATCAAAAAATGCAACATATTTGTTGGGCGCCAATTTAGCTAAGTTACAATACACAATGACAATATTGACACATTGGTAGCTAGTTCGACTCCCATCTGGGAACAGTTAGCATGTGTAATTGCCACTTTACGTTTAGCTGGCTTATCTAATTGTCGTTGAATGCGAAAAACTGCAGTTCCTTGAATGTCCACTTGAGGCAGGCTCTGAAAACTAAGGAATCTCCATTATTCCAATGGCAAAAATACACAGCCGGACAATGTTGGTCTTGAAAGGTCCTTTCTGTATCCGTACAAATTATGCAAGGTGGTGATATCTTTTATAACTCATTAGTTTTGACTATATTAAAGGGTAAGAGTTGTTCATACATTTGCATAATTAAGGGCATAGCAAGTTGATTCACAAGTTTGTCTCAACCTCGCCTTGAATTACGCAGCTTTATCTCCACCTTCACACAATGTTAATGTATACATCCCAGAAGACTGCAGAGTCACGATGTAAAGACATGAAAGTTTAATGGAGACATCACAGCACACATGATGATTCACAGTGAAGGGGATGTGGGGATAAAACCAGAGTTTTTCATTCTCTTTTTTTAGCTCCAGCTCAGTGGGAGTCCTAGCGCTCCTCACTCATCATCATTAACATAGCTTACAGGAAAGGCCGCGGCAATGCCTCATTTCCCAACCTCTTTGTAACCCCTATTTAGCTTCCCACCCACCGGCACATATGCTACCATCCACTTGCTCTCGTTCCCCCTCTTTGACACACGCACCCCATTCCACATCCGTTATTTCACTCTCACGCTCGCCCCGGCATGGCCACAGGTTGTGCATCGAACAGGACCCCGGCAGTGGCGAGCGTCAGGCACTGCGCCGCGGCCCATTTAGCATTCAACTCAGCCTCTGCTCTCAGGACAGCAGGCTCTGCAGGGACATCACAGTGTTAGAGGCTTTTAACATTCTGTAGACGAATCAGCACTGAGATAGAGAGAGAGGGGGGGGGAGTAAAGGGAGGAAATACAGCGATGGAGAACAGATAGAAGGGTAAGAGACAAACGGCGGAGGATTTTGAGGATGAAGAAAAGTGGAAGGTAGAAAACAAAGAGACGTAGAGATGGCAGCCACTTTCTTTGTTTGTGATAAACACTGCAAAGCAAAGCAAAGTGTCGTCTTCCTGTGCTGATCCTGGAGTTGTCTCCCTGCGCAATTACAGTGCATAGTAGATTTTAGAGTGTGAGAAAATAGTAGTGGAGTGCATCGTGAATGCATGCGTGCACACGAAGAATGAGTTTTTCATCCTCATCCTGCCACCGACATGTCTTTCTTTTGAAGCTGGTTAAGTGTCTGGAATGACAAATTGCATAGTCGGGGTGCAGATATACGAGACCACATTCAAATACATTTCCAACCAAGTCAGACACTCTGATGTTCCGTGCACTCAACCCCACATACAGATGCATGTGGGGGCGGCAGGGCTGCTGCAGGAGAGCTTTATGCCTGTGGTTGGAAATCTAAACTTTGCAATTTTGAATCATTACCGACACAGCTACGACTTATCGATCAATAGCTTTTAGGCATAATAGGCTTCAATATGGAGAGGCTAATGGTGAGGTGGATGCACTGTGCAAGTTCATGTCCTTGAATTGCTCATGTGCACATCTCTGTTTTACCTCTGTTTTTAGGGAGCAGGATACGAGAGATTCTATCGTCCTTGAGGCGTGTGGTGTTGGGTTTCAAGAGGTTTGCAAGAAACCACTTCCAACCAAGACTACCTTTTCGGCGAGTTGCATTATTTACTATTGTGTTAGAACCTTGAGAAATAACAGTGAGTTCAAATCAATGGCAAAGCTAAAACCCCTCCAAAAATATCAGCTAAAGAAAAAACAGCACCTCTTGGTTCATTACACCTTCTTTTAGGGTCTCAGTTTCACTGTAAACGGTAAGTTACAAAGAGGTGTTGTTCTTGAACTATCACTGATGGGATCAGGGATGTAACAGTCGATTCTATTCATAAATGCATCCCTTTAAGAATGTCTGCTAGGTAAACAGCATTTCTCTGCTCATTACATCCCCTTGTTGCGTGCAGTCATCCTTTGGAGGTCTCGGTTTCATTGTTTACAGTAAGTTACACAGAAGCGTTGTTCTTGGACTATCTCTGTTTACAAAGCAAATACAGATAAATGTATCCCTTCAAGAATATCTGCTTTGTAAACAGCATTTCTAGTAATAATTACATCCCTTTATTGCTTGCAGTCGTCCTTTTGGGGTCTCAGTTTCATTGTAAACACTAGGTTATAACTATAACTGATGGGAGCAGGGATGCAATGGCAGATTACATTCATAAATTCATCCCTTCAAGAATGTCTGCTTAGTAAACAGCATTTCTAGTAATAGTTACTTCCCCTTGTAAATTGCAGTCGTCCTTTTGGGGGTCTCAGTTTCATTGTAAACACTAGGTTATAACTATAACTGATGGGAGCAGGGATGCAATGGCAGATTGCATTCATGAATTCATCCCTTCAAGAACGTCTGCTAAATAAACAGAATTTCTTGGTTTATTACATCCCTTTATATCTTGCAATCTTCCTCTGGGGGGTCTCAGTTTCATTGTTAACAGGGTGTTACACAGAAGCGTTGTTCTTTTACTACAGCTATGGAAGCAGGGCTTTAATTGCTGATTGCATTAATAAATTCATCCCTTCAATGTCAAGAATTACATCACTTTGTAGCTTGCCATCTTCCTCTGGTGGGTCTCAGTTACATTGTTAACAGCAAGTTACACAGAGGCAACATAGCAGAATCTGATTCCTACATGTCGACCAAAATCTCTAAACATCTATTTCCATGTTAAATAGTAAAGTTAGATTCTTTTTCACTTGAAAAATATTTAAGGAGTGCATAAAAAGTTATTGAAGCTATCTTTAAAGCATCATATTGGAAGTTACAATTTAAGGACGTTGTCATAAAAGCATGAGGAGGCTTTAATTTATGTGCAGAACTCTCACCTTAAATATGTTGAGAATTTGTATTTGATGGAATCAAACTTAAGGAATTGGTACAACCCATTAGGGTAAGCAGTTCTTTTTTAGTTCCATTAAAAAAAAGAACATAAAACTTAGCTGATGTGTTGATGGTGACAGATTACCTCTTCAATGATCTGTTTTATGGCTTTCCTCATAAAGTGAAGAGAGAAGGTCCTTGATTTTCGCTGGCACTTCTGTAAACACCTTCAGAGCTCACCTGTCACACCTGTCAGTCAAACTGTGTGGGCGGGACTCAGATGCCTTTCACCTTCTGTATTGTTTTTTTGTTTTGTTCCTGAAACCTGAGACGGTCTTTGTACAGCAAACAGTTCACCTTTTGATTTACTCAGCCGCCTTTAACTGAGACATAAAACACATCACTTCAAGGTGGCCCCATTTAGACTCAAACATATATTAAGAGCATATATTTAGGATGTGTCAAACATTCTGTGGCTTGACATTCCCAGCAGGTACACAAAGTCAGACTAGCCCACATGTGCATTTGATAAATCCCCTTCCAGACATGAGTTCATATCAGCAGTGGTCACCTTTATGTCCTACAGACTACATCCTGTGGTTTATTTCCATACATTTTTGGCCCAGGGAGCAGCACCAGGCAGCACTCAGTTCACTATATCAGTGTTCTGAATCATATTAAGCGTCTAATGTAGACTTATCTGCTAGCTAGAGGCTACAGTAGCTCAGGCGAAGCTGCTGTATACTGGCTTTCCTCCAGTCCCTACTGGCTGATTAGCATTTCCCACAGGCTGGAAAGTTCAGCACCTGGGCTGGAGCCATGTACAGTAGAGAACTGGCTGTTTATCTTTTAAAGGTCAGATTGCACTAGGAAGTGAAAAGTACAGCATGTTTATGAAAGCAGCAATATGCAGCGTGTGAGATACACAAATAGCACAAGAAATTCGCATGATAGCACATTATTTGGATTGTTATTTTTAGTTTTTGATTTAGTTGAAGTTTGTATTCCTCAACTGGATGAAGCCTCTTGTTTTCAATATGGTTGCAAAACTAAGTAAAATTGTCTGTCAGTCTTCTTGTAAATGATCCTCCTTCCTACTTGATTACCTTAGTAAAAACTAGCATTTCTTAGCTCATTGTATCCCCTTGTAGCTTTTTCTCTTCCTCTGGGGGGGGGTCTCAGCTTCATTGTAAACAGTAAGTCATACAGATGCATTCATAAATCTATCCCTTCAAGAATGTCTGTGAGGAAACAGTATTTCTTGGCTCATTACATCCTCTTGTAGCTTGTTGTCTTCCTCTGGGGGGGGGGGGTCTCAGTTTCATTGTTGTAGTGAGTTACACAGAGTCCTTGTTCTTGGACTATCACTGACGGGATCAGGGGTATAACGGCAAATTGCATTCATTAATTCATCCCTTCAAGAAGGTCTGCTAAGTAAACACCAGCATCCCTTGTTTTGTTACATCCCCTTGAAGCTTGCCATCTTCCTCTGGGGGTCTCAGTTTCGTTGTTAACAGTACGTTACACAAAGGCCTTGTTCTTGGACTATCACTGATGGGATCAGGGGTATTACGGCAGAGTGCATTCATGATAAATAAACAGCATTTCTTGGCTCAGTACAGCTTGTCATTTTTTCTCGGGGGGGTCTCAGTTTCATTGTTAACCGTAAGTTATACAGAAGCTTTGTTCTTGGATTATAGCTGTGGAATTAGGGATGTTACAGTGGATTGCATTCATAGATTCAGCCCTTCAAGAATGTCTGCTAAACAAACACCAGCATGTCTTGTTTTGTTACGTCCCCTTGAAGCTTGTCGTCGTCCTCAGGGGGGTCTCAGCTTCATTGTAAACAGTAAGTTACTATGCGCTTTGAAGTCCAGCGATGGCAATAAGCCATATTGCAAAGGCTGCTCATTTACACACAGTAGTAAGTTGAAGTCTATTGAAAAAGGCTTGATGTGGAGTGATCCTTCTTCCTGGTTGATTTACTACCTCAGTTAACATTTTCCTAACGAGTTTATTGGCTCAGTCGCTCGTTAAAGCTCGTCCTCGTTACCGCACATTGAATATAATTATAAAAAAAGAAGTTGTGTCCAATACGGCATGGCTGCTGGTAGCTATCATAGTAAGCTAGTTACAAACATGGCTACTTCTTGTACAATAAACCAATATGGCTGCAGCTAGAAAGCCAAATTGGGATTTACAGGGTCCTTCTACTCCTTATACGGTCTTTGGGTTTTGTAGTTTTGCATGGGAAACACACATGAACTGAAATCCTAGACATCACAGTGACTCATCCCTCCCCCTTGTCACTGTGCTCTCTTGTCTCCCTCAGTAAGCTAATTCTCCTTTCTCTCCGCAAATAAGATCTCTCCCTCTCCCTCTATTTATCTCCCAGCCATCTCCTCCATGCTCTGATTTCCTCCTCTCCTTCCACCTCTCTCCCCGTGTCACCCCTCCTCTCCCAAACAAAGTCAGCGTGGGTGTGATTGGGCCTAAATTTGCATTAACAAATCGTGCAGGCTGTTGCAGCTCGACAGCAGCGACGCCACTTTTATTCGGATGATTCAGCTTCAGGTGGGTGTGTGTGTGTGTGTCTGTCTCTGTCGCATCGACGCCGAAAGTGTTTGTGTGTCGACTTCCCTCTGCGGGCGCCCTACTTCCCAGCCACCAGTCACACACACTTATTCCTACGCATACACAAATGTGTTTGACGTATTAATGCTTTTGGAAATATTAGCGAGCTTGCTGCTGCGCCTGCCAAGGATTACTCCATCTGCAACAACCCCTTCCAACCCTAATGAGAATTCATGTTACATTTTAAAGAGCCAAGAAGACGACGGCTGCCTCACTATCATCCTCTCAGCCCCCTATTCCTATTTGACTCTGAGGTGCCAAATTCAAATTCATTTCAGCAGAGAAGAAAGTACATTCTAAAATACCTATGAAGCAAGAGAATGCATTTAATCCAGCAAATATGCGCGCCCATGTTAGTTTGGCAGTTTAATGGAGCAACTGTATTATTCAGATAGGCTGGTGGGGAGGTTTTGTACAAATGAGAAACGGCAAATGAGCGTGAAGCACTGGCAAAGTTTCAACTCGCATGACGACTCACAAAGTACACTCGGCCTTCCAAAAGAGATCCAAGAGAGTGTATGATTAATAGTGAGGAGGGAGTGTGTGTGTGTGTTTCTACTTCCACATAAATATTCTGGAAATCACTGAGAAGCTCTCATAAGCCGGTGAGCCGAGTCTCAATATGTGTTTTAGTCTGTCAATATCAGCTGGCCACCTTTGAGAGGATAAGACACATGGAGGCAAATCTTCACCATGTGCATCCCTCCTCTCGCTCTTTGTGTTTGTCCTTTGTCATATTTTGAGTGTGAAGAACAGTGAGCAGACGTGGAGGGGAAATTAGAACAAGTGCTGATATGGAACTTTACATCAAAGTATTTCCTTCCTCTTGGGGCGCTGGTGGTCTAAGCCCCTTACATACAGAGGCTATAGTCCTGGGTGCAGAGGTCTCAGTTTTGACTCTGCTGCTTGTCATCCCCCACCCTCCACTCCCCACATTTCCTGTCTCTTCAGCTGTCCTCCCCATAAAGGCAAAAACACCCAAAAATATAACTTTAAAAAAAGAAAATGCATTTCCTTTCTTATTAACATTTTCAAATAATACTACACACCTTGATCTCTGTCATCTCGGTTGTGTATACCTTTAAGAAAGAGAATTGGCTTGCTCACCATTGACTGTATAAAAAATGGCTGCCAATCGGCGGCGGCCATATTGGAAATGTTGAACTCACTAACAGCTACAGTGTTCCCGCCTGTCAGTCAAGTCAGCTGTGCCTCTTGTAATGGAAACTTGTAATCTTAATATCTTCATAAGCTGTGTAATGAAGAAATTCACCCCCCGTACAGTGTGTGCCGATCGAGAAATGAGCCAGCCTCTAGTGGACACTTGTGGAACTGCAGTTTTTTTAGCACTTCCGCATTAGCTTCATATTTTTAGACTGGAGGTTGCCGCTTGGTGCTGACCCAAAGTGGATAAGCACTCGCAATTAAGTTGACAAATGGTCTGAGGCTTTCTCAACAACTGGGTGGGTGTGTCCAATTTATCAGAATTGTCGCCAGGTGACAGAAAAAAACAGCTGTTACAAAATAACACTAAGTAGCATAGAATCACAGAAAAAAATAGAAATACATTTATTTCAAATAAATACAAAATAATAAAGATACACAAAAAATACAAGAAAAACAAGAAACACCACAGATCAGAAAATGGATTACCAAAATACAAAATATACTCAAATATCACAGAAAACAGGAGAAAGAAAACTCCTCATGTATACCTGTATACCATGGCTCTGTGCCTCCTAGGGGCTGAAGCAAAATTGGAGACGTTTTCAGAAAAATGGCTCAGCAAGACGCCTTAAATGACATCTAATTTCCTGTGGCATAATATGTTGTATTTTTCTTCCGCTTTGACACATTTTTACCTCACAATGTCACCAAAAAGCGCTGCCTGCCATGTCACACCGTCCTGTCAGAAAGAGTCAAGCAGCTGTGTAAATGAGCTAAGGTGGTTTGAGTGAAATTGCAACACCAAATCCAACTTTACCACTTCAACTTCAGAGTTATCCCCCCTTACACAACTTCTGTTTCCAATCCTGGCAATTTCCAATCCACTAGAGGTCTGGCTCAGCTCTTCTATTTAGCTGCTGCACTTAAACACCAACAACTTCATTAGCTATGTTCAGATGTATGTGGAGACAGATGTGGAATTTGACGCAATCAGTCGTCTTTCTCTCCGTATTGATTCGCCCCCTGCTGGCCAACAGAAAGAATGCATGGTTTAAGTAACCACACACTGCATTGCACTGAAATACATACACCTTCTTATATTCAGTCAATGATTAAACAACATTATCCAGACAAAGATCACTTTAATACTAAGTGTAAACTGAGTCTGCCGGTTAAATCTTCTGCCAAGTCCTCTCACAGCCGGCTTTAAAAGCTTTAGGAAAGTGCTCCACTCCTTTCCAACAGCAGCAGCTTCTCTTTGGTTAAGATGCCATTTAGTCCTGATTGATGGAAAGCCAGGGAAATGGGTTTCCCTCAGGCAGATTCTTCTATCTCTGCAGCAGAAAAGACTCTGAGGCTTGGTTAAGGTTCCCATTATGTTCTTCATCAGCTCCCCGGTTTGAATCGTGATGCTTCCCACCATCTATCTCCTCACATCTACCTCTTCACTACACATCCTGCTGTGGTGGGAACATCGCTTTAGGAGAATCTTTACACTTCTCCTGAAATGATACCCTGACATGATTCTGTCTCTGAGATTGTTTTTGAAGGCTTTTTCATGTGCTCTTATGCACAGAGGAAGACAGGGCTGTATGTTTAAACAAGCATGTGCTTTTGAAATCATGTGTCCACTGTGATCTGCAGTCAGATTTGAGACGTTTATTGATGATCTTAAAGAAACAGGACACATCTCAGAGTGCGTTCACACCTGTAGCTCATTTGCTGGGAAGCTGGCTGGAAGACACCAACTAACATCAGCCAGTGAACGCACCAGTATAATGAGTTTCATTTATCCCATTGCTTTTGAATGCTAAATATCTCCACTCACTGAAGTGTGATGAGTCAAGGTTCCAGGTTTGGCTGGAAGCAAGCCAAGACCACTTCTCTGAGGCGGTCTCAGCTTGCTTGTTTTCCTTTGCATGAGAGTGTGATTGCTGTCTTCACATGTGTCCAGATAACCCGTGCAAAAGAGGGGGAAAAAAACAACTTTTCAAAAACGGTTGAGGTGTGAAAGCATGCTAACGGCCACATTCCCAGGGATCTGTCTCCAATCCGTCACAGTACCGGATCTGTTCTACTCAATGTGTTAACTTTCCTCTGGATCTGCTCTGTTGTGCTCCGGTTTTGCTGGACTTGTTTGCAAGACTTGTTTTTAAAGATTTGTAGCTACGCACTGCCGTAAAGGCTAGCTAGCTGTTTATTTGGTCTTCTTCTTCTGCGGTGTTGACAGACGAGATCGCACAGTTTCTGGTCTCTCCAAGTGGTCTTCCATTAAGTTTTATTTTGTAAGCTATGGTCCCGTTAAGAGGTAAATAGACAATCAAGAGCTTCAGCACTTTGCCATTAGCTAGCAGGATTGCGAAAACCGTCGTATAAGAAGCTTCTCAGCTGCACGCAAACTGCACATTGCTGAACGCAACAGACATCGTCACCCAGGAAGACAGTTCAAACGTTTCTTCTCTTGATGCATGAGTAGGGTAAGGTAGGGTCACCTCAACACTCAAAAGCATCCCTCATTTGAGGATCTGCACTGTCAAAAACTTCAGTTTCACCTACCCTTGGCAGTCTGATCACAGTGAGTTCTACATCCCATCTTTCTTTGTTAATTTAATAGTTTGATGTTCTGGGGAACCGCTAACTACCTCCCACCTCTTGCTGAACCGATAAACCGAGCTAGATTGTAAAGACTTCTTGAAGAATCTGCCTTGAGGACACCGACGCTCCGAATGTCCTTGAGTGGTCCTTTCAAATGTGGATCCTTGAAGGTACTTTAAAACACTCGTGGATCACAGCACGGGGATGTTCAGTCACCAAACGCTTGTTTTCGGGAGCAAAAGGAGAATTTCGAAGTGAAACGCCGAATGTGTGATAATTTAACCATTCTCCAGCAATGATTTCCATACGAGGCGATTAAAAGTGGCCCTGTCTCCAAGGTTGACAAACTCTCACATTCCTCTCCTCTGCAGTCGTTTTTGCTCCACTGAAATACATTAATGACAAACTCCCAGAGCAAGCTTCTTAACATTAAAAGAAAATCAGACACAAAAAATCGAGACAAGGTTTTCAGCTTCTCAACGCAGAGGCTTCTGACAGCTAGACACGACTCTGGCCTCCTCTTTTCTTTCACCTCGGCTATTCATTCCCTTTATTGGGCTTTTTTTTTTTTCTCTTTCTGATCCGTCTCCCTCCGCCGTCTCTTTTCTTCTCTTGGCGGCATAAATGACCCTGGAGGGTTGGCAGGCTGCGAGCAGAAGCTAGTCAATCAAGATTTGAAAAGAGAAGGGAGAAGATCCAAGACGACATGCTGGAATTCAGGCTGTGTCGGCACCGTGTGCAACGAGTGTGTGTGTGTGTGTGTGTGTGGACATGTGAGTGTGTGCAAGCTTCAGAAGAGGGTTGTCAGCATAGGTTGGCCCGACTCCGGAGAAGGTTTCAGAGGTTGCCTGGTAAATGAGGCGTTAACGACTCAGCTGAGATGAGCAGGGAAAGTGACTCTTTGGAGTTAGCAACCAGACTCGACAGAGGATATAGTTTAATCATATGTCCTAGACTTGAGTTGTGAATTCGTTGCAGCCTTCAAAAAGCGACAATCGTCTCGTTCTGACATCTTGCATGCATTATGCATCGTGGAGACAGAGCAATTAAAAATGCACGCTGGTCTGGGACCTGTGTGGAGTTCAGGAACAGATTCTGCAAGGGGAGAAATGGAGCTTGAAGAGGCAGTCTTGCTAGTGTTTCACAAGTTACTTCAACATACTCTGACCTCTTTACAGAGGCTGGCTTGCCAAATCTTTACGCCAAAGTCAAAGAAGAGAGAAAACATAGACCATTGATGCAGTAAAGACACAAAAGGATGGAGATGATTGAGGGATAGTGACGTGTTTGTGCTTGAAGTCCTGCATGTCCACAGCAGGAGGAACCTACGAGACAAGGGAGCTCAGGGACTCCAGAAAGGTCTATGGTTAGTAGCTTTAATGGGACAGGGAAGGGGGATCCCAGTGTGTCAGTGTGTCAATTCCCCTGGCAGTCTAAGCCTATAGCAGCATAACTAAGAGCTGGTCCAAGCCTGATCCAGCTCTAACTATAAGCTTTATCAAAAAGGCAAGTTTGAAGCCTGCTCTTAAAAGTAGAGAGGGTGTCTGCCTCCTGGACCCTGACTGGTACATGATTCCAAAGGAGAGGGGCCTGATAACTGAAGGCTCTACCTCCCATACTACTTTTAGAGACTTTAGGTATGATGAGGAGGCCTGCATGTTGGGAGTGTAGTGTTCCAGAGGGGTAACAGGGCACTATGAGCTCATGCCACTGAACTTGCTTATAATACACCCCACTAGTTTGAAGTTATTGATTGTTTGCAGAGTGTTGACTTACTTCTCACCTGACAAATGTAGTTTACAATCCAGACGGCCAGCACTCTCCACAATCTTGACATTATCCACGTGGGTGATCCGAATGAAAGGTTACATTTACCTGAGATCCGACAGACGTCACCGAAAGCGACAGAGCATTCGTCTTCGAGTTAATGAACGCGGGGAGAAATCCAGGTTTGTCTCCCGGTTACCGAAAGAGGCTAAATCAAAATATGATTAAAAGCTAATTAAACAGACCATTAAATCCACAATGAATGTGGCCGCCTGCTGCGTGCAATGAGGTTCATGCATCACGCCCAGCTGTCCAGCGGTTTCATTTGTCACAAACACGGGGCTTCAGCGTTCATAAATTAGGCGCTCTGTTTCTCCTCCATGCAGAACTCTGGTTTTTCAGTGCATCACACGCAGCCTTACAAATCAGTTTAACCAATTCTGTAACATCATGTCTAGAAGGATGTTCATATTTTATATCCCAGTCGATTTCCTTTAATCAGTGGCTTCGAAATTTATAATTCAACTCCTGCTGGAAAGAATAAAATACTACGCTAGTACTTGGCTTTGATCAGTTTACATGACCTGCATAAATGCATGATGAACCTTTGGAATAAATAAGATAAAACCAGAAGTATGGTATCCTTTTAAACATAGTTTGGGATGACCCCATACATGGCACAAAGATATACTCTCTAAGTCTTCTGTAAAGATGTCTTTTGCTAATTTAACAAACTTTTCTGTTTTGTGTTGAATGTATTTCTTATTGATTTGATTTATTAATACCACTGAAAGCAGCTTCCCTGGGGTGGACACAAAGTGCATCACATCATGTCGCGACATATTGTATCATATAGTACCGCATCATATTGTATCGTACCTTGCCGTGTCAAATCATGCCATATCAGACCATACCCTACCCTGTTGCATCATACCTTGTCGTCTCATGTTGTACCCTGTCATGTTGTATCGTACCCTGCTGTGTCATGTCATGTTGTTTCGTGTCGTGTCATAAGATAAGACGCTCCTTTATTCGTCCCACAACGGGGAAATTCATGGAGTGACAGCAGCAGCCAAAAAGGTGTTAAGAACAAGAATTTCAACAAGAATATATATAGAAAAACAAACGTTCATCAAAGACGACAGCTTGGCCATTATTCTCCTGTCAGCCACCACCTCAACAGGGTCCAGGACTGAGCTGGCCTTCTTCCCCAGCTGCGTGAGTCTTGCTCTCCTGTATCCTGTCCGCCCACACCAGGTGAAATCCTTCCAATGTGGCGTTCGTGTCCGGTGTTAGCTCTGTTAGCATGATGCTACTCTGGTGCTGGGTTAGCTCGTCCACCTTATCGTAGATAGATCTTACATTCCCCATAACGGTGGATGGAAGGACAGGTCCATGTCGTCTTTTTTAGCTTGCACCTCAATACCAGCTTGCAGGGAACATCGGACCTAGCATTGTTTAGCATCAACATGCTACGGGCTGCTGATCTGAGCTGAGTTTAATGTGTGTTTAGTTAAGGGTCCTAAATGTGACGTCGGCCCTGCAGCTCTACCAGTCAGATCCCTTTTGTGCATCTCTTTGCTGTAAAAGGACAATATGTCACATTGTGAACTGGCAGCAGTGCTATAAGGTAGATTCAAGCAAACAGTAATAAGAAAGTCTGATATGGCTGCTCTGCTGACCTGTGCAACTCATTTATTTTCACAATTTCATGTCCAGAATATCTGTAATTATTTGTGCAATGACACAAAAATTCATAGTGTGCATTTTCGGTCCCCTCCCAAAGCACCCAGACATCTGTAATTACCACAAGATGTAAAGCGGACAAAAACGTCTCTACCTGTGAATGTTCTCCAGCGAGGCGTCACTCAAAACCTGCGTGGGTGGTCGACTCCTGCAGTTTTTTTGCTGACCACCTTCTAATCTTCCCATCACCATAAAGCTTCCCTCCGTACTCAGACAGGAGCCATCTGTCACAATGCGGCACTCAAACTGTTGAAAGGCGAGACTTGTCTTTTATGCTGCGAGACAGTTCAGTGAAGTGAGGAAGATGAACAAAGCAGCACAATGTAGAGGAACTGTTGCTGGCTTCGCCTTGAAATTCGTGTTCGACAAAGATATGAAGGAGCGGATAAATCTTTGTCTTGAATAACAAGTTTGTACTCTTAAATTGCTTCTTTTTTTCTTCTGCTGCACTATTTAAATTTGTATCCCTCACTTTGCTGTGTTTGCAAGGTAATTTCCTGCCCTCCTTTTTAAATGCTGCCCAGAATTAATGGATTTTGTTGTGTTGTTGAAAACAATGCAGAACATGAGTGAGCAGTTTTTGTCTTATGAAATACAATCATATCTCTGGCAGTCATATCCATTTAAGTAGAATATCATGCAAAAACAGGGGTTCTCCTGAAACATGACTGCGGCTGTATACTTGCTGCAAGGTTGAAACAATTGCTGGCTGTAGAATAGAGGACCATAATGGTGTAAAACAGGGGTGTCCAAAGTGCGGCCCGGGGGCCAATTGCGGCCCAAGGTCCATTTATTTATGGCCCCAAGCTTCCATATTAAAATGTTTTATTTATAGCACAGAAATGAATCCTATTCTGAATCATCTGGACATTTGTAGTTTCTTTCAAGCGCACAAACAAAACTAAAGTCAATCCAGAAACGTCTCAAAAAGCTTCATATGGACTACTTGTATGAAGCCAAAGCACTGGGAATTCTGCAAGACGACAATAAAGAAGAAACACAAGAACTCTTAAAGCTGACAGGTTTTCAAATGAATGTTTTTATCATGATGTGAAATGTGTGTAAAAGTTCAGAAGACACAAAAGAGGACAGAAGACGAGATCAAAATTATGAAATTGTGCAGAAAAGGCTAAATTTGGTGCATAAAACTAAACTTAAAACAGAAGTCAGTAAGATAATTATTTTCTCCTTAAAATGTTGTCTGCTGGTCAGAAAACTCTTAAAAACAACATGAAAAAGAAGTGTGATGAAATCCAGATCATGATCCTGCCATAGAAACTCACACTGCCCGACCATTTTCCTCCAGAAGATAAAGTTTGCTCATGTATTCATGGCTTGTGGAGAACTGAGGACTATCTATTTACTGATGTATTGAGAAAAAAATTTAAATAATTGGAGATTTCATATATAACTTTTATGATGCTTAAGTCTCGGTAGGAGCCGCTGACAACATCAAAAGTGTCCCTCTTTGAAAAAAGTTTGGACACCACTGGTGTAAAAGATCAACGTGGAACCTTCACAGACCTTGGAGTTATACATTTTATTTCAATACATTGGCCTATCCAGAGAAATGATCAGCCTGACTTGGTGGATATCAGAAAAGAGAGTCGTGTTTTGAGGAGAATTGGTTCAGTAAAGTAGATAGAACAGGAATGGTGATAAAAATGTCCCTTGAACTGTTGTTGAGACACTAAATATTCACACAGCCATGCGCGATACAGACAGCAGATGAGCATAATGACATCCCGTCTTCTAAATAAGATCAATAACATCAGGATATTTAGTCTGTTTAATAAAAGAACAAGTTGAAGACTTGATCTATAAGAGAGGTAACCTTTAATTACTTCTGCGTTGTGTTGTGTTGTGTTGTGTTGTATCGTACCCTGTCATTTCCTGTTGTGTTGTATCCTGTCATAGCATGATGAAGGATGTCTGTTCAGAGAGTACATGCACTGTTTGGAGAGTGAAACACATGCCTAGTTAAACAGCTCCCTGCACGGAGAACCAAACACAACCAATTTGGCACTTGAATTCAAGAAACTGCATTTTTTTTATTTTTTGCAGATTTGACTGGTAACCTTAAATGTCCATCACCAGACTTGCTTCCTTTTCATCTCAAAAATCAATCCTCAGAGGTTGGCAGTGTGGTAAAAACACATCACAGGATGTCACTTACTGAATCCTTAATATCTTAAGAACGCTGCTCGGTGGAGACTTCCTTTTCCTCCTGTTCTATCATGAGATTGGCACTTTCCAAAACAGTGGCAGCACTTGATAACCCAACCAAATATACAAATCCCAGCCACTCCCAACTTGAGTTCACCCCGCAGCACAAAGTCTTTGTACTTCTACTTAATGTGTGTTTGCACAAGACAAACACACATGCTTAATATATACTGCAGCCTGCCTATAATATGTTTAGATTGCACTATGATGAAACATTATGTTAAGATAATCCAAATGCATATTAATAACATGCAATTACACCAATCTCTCTCAGGCATGCTTCTGATCTACAGTTGTGAGGAAGGCCTCCATGATATCTCCTCTCATTAGAGTTCTGGAGCATCCTTTGGTATATATGCTGCGCTCAGTCCGGCATCCGTGCTCTGCCATTTTGGCGCTCCCTCAGGGTAAGGAAAGTTCATATGCATCATAATTTCCAAAGTAAAGTTCACACCGAGGCGTGTTTAATTACCCTTCGTACCCACGCTGAGCGACCGTCCTTCCTTTTGTTCTATACTGGAAACAATACATGATACATAATGTATAAGGCCAAGGAACGCTAATTAAGTGTTATGATGGCCTTTTACAGAATGCATGAATAAAATCAATAATAATGCTAAATCTTTACTTATATTCTCCTCACCATGCGCATTGTGAATGTGATTAGGCGACACTTTCGGTGCGTTGCACAGAGGGATCTTTTAATTCACAGCACAGCGCTGAATAACAAGCACTCTCCTGATCTCTTTGATTGTGCTGTAAGGCCCTTTTTCTCCTCTTTTTGCTGTAAAAGGTTGTGAAGGAAGATGAAGGGGAGGCGGAGGGAGGGAGGGAGGGAGGGAGGGAGGAAATATTGCAGATCTACAAAGAGCTATTTAGCTCCTCAAACAAATAATGCCGGTGTCAGCGTAATGCTCGCAACACTTCCCGAACTCGTCCCGAAAGATAATGACCTGGACACACCTCTCTGTCGAGGAAAATAAAAGTACTGCTTCATCAGCCTGTTCTTTTTATTATCTGTTTTTGGCATCCAGGCGTGTTTACAAGACAGCTCCTTATTGTATTTCTTGATCTTATCCTTTGCCCCCCTTTCATTTCCGTCTGGCGCCTTTCATTTAGGCACCGCGACGCCTCTCTGCCAAGCCTCGTCAAAAGCCCGGCGCTAAATATGCAGCGACCTCAAAGGTGCTCACCATCGCCCATCCCTCCATCGCCGCCTCTCTCTCGCTCTCTTTTTATCGTTCTCACTCACGTCTTTCTCCCCCCCCCCCCTCCATCTTTCCCTTTTTCCTCATCGCCGTTTCATTCAAAGCTCAAGAGCAACCGGTGCTCTCCGAGGAAATACAGGCCCTGCCGAAGAATTCATTGAATTTGTTGTACAATTGATCCCTCGGAGGCAAGATGAGGGTGGGGAAAGGAAGGAGGGGTGGAGGTATGGAGGGGTCAAGAGAACAGGGAGGGAGGGTTAATGTGGAAGGGTTGGGGACTGTATCAGGGGAGTCTGATTGAAAATAACACAGCAAAGTCTCAATTGGAACAGATCCTGTTCAAATTCACTCCCCCCTTACCTTACCCATCTCCCAGCACGGTGAAGTGAAGTGGGAAAAATGGGAGACGCTTACTGTTCTCTTCTTCTCTTATCTCAATCAGGCGCAACCTCAGCTGAGTTCATGCTTTTTACTCCAGTTCCTGTATTGATCTGTCAGCAGTTAGTCCCAATACTATGTGGACTATGAGTGCATAATTGCACCACTGATTGAAGCTGGGCATGTGCAATGCTCAACAGACACGAGGGGGAGGTTGGATTGCTTACTCGGGAGCTCCTTCCATGAAAATCAAGCTTTGAGTTTTCACCGCCATGTTGGAAGTCTGTGTTTGTCAGACGGCCATTGTGGGGCCATGGAGATACATCAATACTTGGTATGACCATGGCTTTTTCACAGCTTGAATAATAAAGGAGTGTGTTTGGTGATATGTATTTCAAATGAGACATAATAAGAAGAATAATACAGGAAGTGCAATAAAAAACAGAACAATATAATGTTGAAAAATAAATACATGCAAAATAATAAAGATAAGAAAAATGAATTAAAGACTGATTTAAAAAATGTAAACGTAAAACGAGCAATAACGACAACAATTAAAGAAACTACAATGAAACAGAATAGTGAAAAATATAAATTAAATAATTTCTGATAACCCAAAAATGTAAGAGCCAAAAATGTATGAATATTAGGACACAAATAACGAACAAAACAAACTACAAAGATACAAAAACAGCAACTTTTTAAACTACAAAGACCCCAAAAATTGCAAAATACACAGAATTGATTATCAAGTAAAAAAAAGAGCTACAAATAAACAATACAAGAACTACAAAGAGATACACACTGTAACATTAAGACATGATTATGACAGCAAAATAGATGTAATTAATTACACTGTGAATAAACAGAAACAAGTAAACCTAAATAACTTCAAAGAGACAAAAAACAGAGACAGAGAAACAAACAACAAAATATTTGGACAACTAAAAGAGACGACAAAGGGGCAAAAAATGGCAACATTAAGACCCAAACAATTACAGAAACTAGAAGAATAAACAACTACAAAGAGATACAAACTACAACATTAAGATACAACTAACTACAGACACAAACTACAAAGAGAAATAAACAGCAACTTCAAAGACCCCAAAGTATTGATTACCAAGTAAAAACAAAGACTCACACAAAGAGAATCCATCTGAACAGTGTAGGATGGGGTTGAGGTTGGGGCTTATAAGCTGTGTTGTCTTGGACCAACAGGCAATAAAGACTCAATATGTGGGATCCTTCCTCCTCCCTCCCTCCCTCCATCATATACCATGATTCAGTGTTATTAGACTGCTCAACACGTCTAACCACAGCAGCTGAAATCCTAATATTCCACTGCCTCTGACAGAATTTTTGATGGAGTTTGAGCAGAATAGCGGGCTAATGGCCTCCACATAGATCTGATCATTAGAGAGAATGAAAGCTAGCTTTTGTGGGGTGCTGGTGATTATCCACCTGCTCCATTTGGAGTCGGAGAAAAATTGGACCTCCAATTTGAATCTGCATGGCTTGTATTCATCCCACGATGTCATCAAACGTGGCGGAGTGCTGCTTGTTCTTTGTGCTTGGACACAAGGAAACCAATCATATTACCACACAAAGCGTGATGACGGCAGCTGATGAGCTTTTAGACAAACACAGGCCATCTTGGGCCTCAAATGAGATGCTTACATTTTGTCTGTGTTTTAAAAAATACTGCCTACATGTGCAGCAATGATTCCCCCTCATTATTATGAGCATTATTCAGATGTCACAAAGCTTTTTGTGATGTCGCTTCAAAAGAAAAGCCTTGAAATTGTGCTCACCCTGTATTTTTAGTACCTCCTCTCTCCTTCCACGTTCCTGTATTCTTTTGGGGAGGAAAGCTTAATTTTTTTCACTTTTTCAACACACTTCTGAGTGAAGTTTCAGAGTACAGAAAAAAAAAACACATCAGGGGATATAGAAAAGGCAAGCGAGATGATCCATCCCAACAAGAAGTGGATTCTAAAACTTAAGTTCTAAAGCTTCCAAACTCACAGCAGTCTGTGTTTGGAGAATTACCAAGACCAGCGGCTAGCTGCCTCTCTTCAAAGGATGGAGGCAGGAGGGGAGTGGTGGATAAACCCGGAGTAAGGCCATGTTTTTGGCGTACGTTTTATTCCTCTTTTTTTTAAATCCCTAAATTGTAATATTCTCTGCTTATCTCACTTCACGGGTATTGTAAAGGTAGCTAACTCTGGCAGGTTCTACAAGCTCAGTGGAATCCACAAGGGGCTGAAATCCCTCTATTTTCTGGCTCTGAAGAATGGAATACAGCAGGTCTCACGAGCAGCGTTTTTTTCGCATCCGCCGGGCTGATTGGAGCAGAGGAGCTGATTCCCCCCCTGTTTCACTCCGAGTCTGAATACTTCTCATGGAGCTTTGAAGTCTCTCACCCAGAGCTCTGGTGAATCTGCAGGAGACAGATCTCCAGACATGCTGGGAGAGGAGAAGCTGGGAGTTGGGATGATGCCCACACTTATGCAGCTGTGTGTGTTGTGCATGTGTCAACACTCATCACTGTGTACTTCTTTGCTAACATACTCACATATGAAAACAGGATTTCACTCAGTAATGTGTTGAGCTGAGTTCTAAATAATTCTCTTTGTTGTCAGAGCAGGCGATGTTCCCTGCTTGGGATTATTCTGGAACAGTGAGATTGTTGGAGCGTTGAGTTTAGTAAGAAAATGACCAGACGTATGTCCCTCCTGTGGTGAAAATAATATTTAAAGTGCACAAGAGAAAAACAGGTAGGCATGTACTTAAGCATATTTATTTTTTCAGATGTATATGTGCTTTGTGTCATATTTTGGTGACAAACCACAGATTGTAAATCCAGATTGAAGGTTGCACTGACATGAGATGCAATCTGTTTTTTGGTGCATCTGCCTTTGCATGCGGTCCGTCCCTAAACTCTGTCATAGCGGAACCAAAAACCTGGAACTTTACAAATATGGAACAAATTAAAGATACAGCACTTACAGAGTCAGCAAAGAATTTTGAAACTAGACAACCAGTGGCAAGTTTTTGTAACTGCCACACTGCCTTAAACACAAAGCCCCATTATTAGAATACAGGATTAATTAATCAACTTGGAGCAAAATAGCATAAATGTAAACACTATGTATCGTTGTGAACGTAGCACAAAGGCTTCAAAGTAAACAGAGTTGTGATTAGGAGAGTTGTTATAGCAGGAATGCTGTTATATATGGTAAACAGCTATTTTAAGATGTGTAAGTGCTGCGTAGGTGTAAGTTATCTAAAGAATGGTTTTAACACTGCTCTGTGTCAACAGTTGGAGAGTGTGTTCACTCACTGTGGGTGGACTGGGCAGCAGAAGGGCCTGTGAGCTCACTGCTTTAAGGCCTTTCGGAATCCAAGTCCACCAGAGCCTTCTAACTTATCCTTTTGCTTCGGGCTGACACAATATACCTGTATTTATCACATTAACTGAAATATTGATATCATGCTACTACCATGGAACGTATTTGTTGATAGTAGGGGGCAGTAGCGGAAATTTAAAATAGAGGGAGTGACAAAAAAAGGAGCTGCAGCAGAAGAAGAAGACCCAATAAACAGCTAGCTAGCCTTTAAAAACAAGTCTTGCAAATAAGTCCAGGAAAACTTTGTATCCCTCACTAACACAGGACTTCCACCAGATCCGTTTTCGGTCCATCTCCGATCCACTACTGTCCGGAGCAGGACCGCCAAACAGCTTGACTCATGTAACTGAGGTTTTCTCCTCCTCCTCTCCTCATCCATGTTGTCTTTCAGGTCCTCCGAAAACCTCTGATCTGTTGACTCCAGGCCTGGCTCCGCTCATCATGACGGTTTGTTGTTGTAGTTAAGTGAAACACGATCTGGTGATAACACAGAGTGTTTTATTCTGAAAATTAACAGGATGTTTTCTTTTTGTTTTGGTGAAACCTGACTTCCTGTCCCGGTCCACCTGCTCTGTTGAGATTGATGCGTCGTGCTCCGGCATCCGGCAGAAATAGAAGTCTTGCGTATCTGATCCGGGGGGACTCCGACCTGCTGGAACACAACAGAGCGGATCCAGTGGAAGTTAACACATCACCCACACAGTCCAAAGACATTGTCTAAATGGCACATTCAGCTGCTTTTGAAGGTCACATCTTGACACTTTATCATCACCTTTTTTAGTGTGTACTTTATGAGACTATAATTTGACACCATTCATGCGTTTTACTAATAAACCCCAAAATATAGATGCTTCAGCTCTTTACCTTTTAATATTATGAGACTCCACAAAAGGGAAACTCAGGCCCTGGTTGTGAGCTTCCACAGCAGAATCCTGCTTTGTCATCCTCAGTGACACAGCAAACCTAATTATAGCTAGAGGTAATTATACAAGCTCACCAGTCAACTCTCCTACTGTCGGCACACATATCCGCACAGCTTTGTGGAATTGAACAGGCGGACTTCTAACCTCAAGTTTACCACCGTCCGTTCTGCTTGTGGCCGCAATCCCTCCTCAAAATTACACTATCACTACGAATAAGCATTCACTCGTACCTCCAAATACACTCTGACTCAACCGCTTTAGCTCCCGCGCACGTTTCCTGGTGCAGATTTAATCCTGCGTGGCGGTTTCACCAAAGTTTATTGGACAGATCGGCTGCTGATACAAACACGCCGACACACACACGCATATATACATGAACACGGACTGTCAGAGGACGCCCTGGGAGCTTTACTATTCAAGGTGTTGTCAGAGTATTTATGCCCTTCCTCTGGTGTGCAGTTGACCCATAAAATTACTGAGCCAAATGGATGTTTGACTCAAACAACACCCTAAGGATGTTTATGCCGCACTGCAAACCGCAGCCCGCTTGGAATCGCCCTGAAGTCAGTCGTGGGGCTTTCTCCCAGAAAAACCACGATTACTCCAGCAAGCTCCAGAGCTAAGATGTCTGATTCAGAGCTGTGATAGACTCTGAATGTGGGATGATTTGGTTCCCAAGAGATCTGCTCGGTGACATAAATCCACACCTGGGGCGAAGTCTTGTGTTGGAGCTCGTGAAGGGGGTGGGTGGAGGAAGCAGAAAGCTTTGCAAGCTGTTGCACATGAGGACAGGGAAGTGATCCCAGGCATCTTGTTTGCATTGTCTTGCGTGGTCATTGTTTGTGAATGTCAGGCGGCAGCTTCCAGCTCTCAGTGTGTGCTGGAGAGAGTTGAAGCTTCGAGCTATGACGGATACACACATGTACATGCATGCACACACACACTCCTGCAACTCCTCTCTGTTGCAGATGGTTGGAGAGTTGCTCCCAGCTTTTTCCCCAAAGCCGCAGTCTGGATGGGCTCCATTACAGCGTCTTTATCGCCCTCTGCTGACTAATTACACAAACTGCTCCCACTAACTGACCCATATTGTCTCCTCAGAGCACAGAGCAGTGCACATTCTTTTGCCCTTTTCTTCTCATAATGAATAAATCATACGTTCTGTTTGAAGCTTGCATTTCCCTAACGTAGTGTTTGGCGGCCTGTAGACCCATTTGAGAAGAAAATACTTCGTTTTTATGAATTTCCTTAAGGCATCCAAAAGAATACACCGCATAGTTGTTTATATAAAGCCAATATGATAAATAAACCATGCTGTACTTATTTATTCTTGCTCTGATAGCAGTGTTTTTGCACTTTTCTCCACTGAAAGTGCTGAGTCACTTTAATGCAGATAAGTGTCACAAGTTGAACTCAGAAAAATAACAAAAACATACATTTAATTGAAAACAAATGATTAGCATAGCATTTATACATACATATGCTAATTTAAAGCCTGTTTAATTCACACGGCTCAATCAATCAATCTTTATTTCAAGGCGCTTTTACAAACAGAGCAGGTCTAGACCACTCTATGTCAAATTATGAACAGAGACCCAACACCAAGACAGGGTAAGACTCAGTCTGACCCACCTTGAGCATTGCACCTCACAGTATTTAGCTAGTTACAGCGGAGAGGACAAACTTCCTTTAACAGGCAGAAACCTGGAGCAGAACCAGACTCATGTTAGACACACATCTGCTGAGACTGGGTTGGAGAGAGGGATAGAGGGATAGAGGAGAATAAGAGAGAGAGGGAGCGGTGATAGTGATGAGACGATTAGTAGTAGCTGCTGCCGCTGGAGTCTGAAACAGCAGGAGGAACCTACGAGACAAGGGAGCTCAGGGACTCCAGAAAGGTCTATGGTTAGTAACTTTAATGGGACAGGGAGTAAGTGATGGGGGTGTTGGGGTGAAGGATAGAATCCAGGTGTGTCAGTGCTTTAGGCAGGATAACTAAGAGCTGGTCCAAGCCTCATCCAGCTCCCAAAAAATTACTAATATCAATTACTAATATAGGAGATTAAGGCAGCCCTAGATAAGACACTATTTTGTTTGCCTGCATTGAGTTGAATTTGTGTGTATGCATTTTGTTCCCCTACATTTACACCAAAGTAAAGGAAGTCACCAAAGTAACGAAACCCTAAATGGTTTATTCCAGTTTCCAGGATGTGACTTTTTGTTTGTAAATCAATAATTCAGATGGGGTTTCTGTGACGTGTAATCCTAGATCTCCTGTCCTGCAGTGCTCTTGACAAATCACTGGTTTTAATGGGTCAATCAAAGAACTCCAGGGGGGCACAGGCAGGAAGAGAGGGGATCAATAAAAGCAGAGCATTGAAGGATTTCAGTATCTCCTCCTTTAATGCAGCGATCATTTCCCCATTTCAGACCTCGGTGTTATGATAGAATTCAAGCAACACAGACATTCCAGGAGTGTTACCTGGGTAAAATAGTGTAACCAAAGCCTATACTGGCATAGAGCTGTGCATCAACCACCCTGTGCTCCTGTGCAAGCAAAAAAAATACAAGGACCACTGAGTTTTGAGCTTATCCCTGTCACCCCTCATCTACTTCAGGCACAGCACGGTTCAATACGTTCTGTGTGTAGAGAGGTATGTAATTGAATGTTACCTACACCTTTCACTGCTCACAGAGTCCCAGTGAGACTGAAACTCTATCAAATATCCCACTCACAAACAGTCTCCTGGGGTTTGGAGGCATCCCGGAGAATAAGAATCGTCTGCCTCATTCATATCAGGTGTTATTTTCTGGTTTGAGCTTTTAGAAAATGCTGAATTAAATAAAGAGATGACACATAATGCCTTGGAGATTGGATCTATTTTGTTATATTCTCATTTGTAAAAGCAGATTTTCTCCACATGATGAGTTATTTTCCTGCAATTTGGATAAAAAGAGCTGGAGTATAGTTAACAAAAACCAATGACAGATGGGAAGTAATTCTTCAGTCATATCATCTCAGCCTGGTAGCTCAGGGTCAAGCAGACACTGGAGCCCAACCGCCCAATAACAGCCCAATTCCACCAGATCTGTGTCCTGACTATCTCCAATCTGTCACAGCACCTGATCTGATTACATGGCTTTTATTTTTTCTTTATGTGTAACCTGGGAGGTGAATATGCTTGCACAAATGGTAGACAGTTTGAGAGCCACCTGTGCAGTCTAACGCAATCCTGTGCATTAGACTGCATTAGACAATACGAATCTTCAGTCTTTCCAGTGTTGTTTGTATTTGTCTGAAGAGAAAACTTGTCACCGCTCCATCCTGATGTAACAAGTACAGTGTGAGCACATCATTCATGAGCGTTGGTGGTGTGTCTTAAACCATTCAAACAACCACAACATTTGTAAAATCGCACAGACTACACTGGGCCTCAGGCTCTCTTCTTATGAATTGTTTTAAAGGTATTAAGGAACAATTACCCCACTTATTGGTGTCCCAAATAAAGCACTTTCTGACAAACTGCTTCTACTTTTATGAGATAATTAAACCATTTGCTGCAGAACATTCATCCCCCTCAATTTGCTGCATGATTCCCCTCTTTCTACCTCGAATGGCTACAATAAAGCAAGAAAGAGAAGATATGTATATTCAAGTAAATGAGCACAATATTTGAACTCACGTTCAAGCCCTGCACTTTGCCGTTCATGCCTCTATCTCACCTTGCAGTGGAGGGGGCACTTATGTAAGTCCAGTCAGTTATGAGAAAGGTACAGGGGGACATATTTCACTGTCAAATCAATAAATGTCCCAGCACAATGAGAGCTTTATTCTCTGCTTTCATGCTAAGTTGTGCTTTCTTCACTGTTACTGCTAAATGTTTGATTTGAAATCATTAGACTGACCTCTACATGTTCTACTCCAGGCATGGGGATGTTATGGAAACCCTCACAGGGAGCACTTGTTTACAGTATTAGCTGTCACTGTTTGACACATTAACTTAGTTGAAATCAGAAAAGAAGCTTATTGCCCAATGAGGAAATCACTGCAACCTTTGTCTTTCATATCTGTGACCATGTTTCCCTATAAATTGAAACGTGTTGTAGTCGTGTCACTAAACTTTAAATCTGAGTCAAGTCCCGAAGCCATTGTCTTCAATCTGAGTCCAGTCCAAGTCACCAAAGAAGAATCCAAGTGGAGTCCAAGTCCGGTCCCTAACGCCTTGGAATTTATGAGGTAGGATGTCTCACTCCACACTCTCTGCTGTATGAAGCTGGATGTATGGAAACCATGTTTCTTTAATAACATGAGTGCGACTGATCCTGTGGGCGTGTCTGTAAATGTTAATTATTAGTGCAGTAACAGCTTTGTGCATCGAGCATGAACGTGCACTGCCTCTTTCTTAATAAGGAGGTGCTTGCATCGATTCTGCTACAATAGGATCACTGCAAGTGTCTGAAGCTCGGTTCACACTACAAGATAATCCAAAATTGTCCCCTCAACGCCAAAAGTTGTCAAAGTCCTCATCTTGCCAGATTTTCCTGGTCCATCAAGAGTGATTCTACTTCCTCCAACCTGCTGGGTAGAAGATCCGGGGGCCGCACCGGGTTGACGTCGTAAATTTCAACCATGTTCAATATTTACGATCAGGTATCCTGTTGTGCGGGGTGAACGCCAAGGACAGCCGAGCATGCACTTTGTGGATTGTCACCTGGAATGAAATGATTGCAAGCTGGAAAGAAAAGCAGAGAGAAGACAATAGTGAACATGAAGCGTAAAGTCAGGTTAAGTCACATTTGACCGCAAGATATTTTGAGAGATCTCCAATTTGGAGAGTCAGAACTCTGAATCTGACAGTGTGCAATCTAATCCTAATCAAACATCTCAGACCCAATGGTTGAGACACTTTAGAGGCTAACGCTAGCTAACTTCTTTCTAAAAGTAATGTTATGACCAGTCAAGTAACTTAAAGGGATATTTCAGTGTTTTTGAAGTGGGGTGGTATGAGTTTTATGTCACTGGTAATTGTACGAGCCACAACAGATGCTGCTGAGTTTGACCCTAGGCTACAGTTTTTATATGAAGGGGCCATTACTGCCATGTAATATAGCCAATTTCAAAAGATTACAACCCAAGTCTGAGTTTATGGAGGAAAAAAAGGGCATTCAATGCACCGGAGGAAAAAGTGGAGAAATTTCTGAGCTAAACTGGAGAGCAGGAGGGATCAGAATCTTTTGAAATTGGCTAAATTACATGGCAAAACTGACCCCCTTCAGCTGAAAACTGTAGCTTAGCTTGCATGCTGTTTCTCCCTGCGGTTTCCTATGACAAGGGTCAAACTGAGCAGCATCCTTTGGGGCTAGTACAATTACTCGTGACATAAAACTCATACAACCCCACTTCAAAAACACTGAAATATCCCTTTAACCTCACGTTCTTTTCTGGGCTCATCCTGGACTGATGTCTGTTAAAGTTTGAGGTCATCCAGTCTTCTCCTTGATGGTTTTCCTTGACATATTGAGCTTGTTGCACTGCTCTTGTTTGTGTGTGCTGCAAAATCTTTGACTGCAAGGCGCAGAACCTGTGTGCATGTCTGATTACATGATCAACGCTTGAGTCTTAGTCTGAGTCATCAGGGCTTGAGTTCAAGTGGAGTCACAAAGCTTGAAAACCAGGACTTTTTTTGTATCATGTACAGTATGATACATTTATATGGCGTTATTCCAACTATCAACGTGCAGTTGCTTGCTTGTGCACCATATTTCACATAGTATGGACATTGTGTCACTACCTGGGGAGTGGTTCGATCCCAGCGTGTGTCCTTGGGCAAGACACTGAACCCCAAATTGATCCCTCTGTTGATCAGCGATGTGTGATAGTACTATAGCAGCTTCTACCATCAGGGTGTGAATGGGTGAATGTGACAAGTAGTGTAAAAGTGCTTTGAGTGATCAGAAAGACTCGAGTCCGTTTACCATCTGAGTTTGGGTGTGCGCCCCTTCACAATGCAGCCAATCATTAAGGTGGAGAAATCCCTGCAACCATTAAAACACCATCCATGTTCTTGTACTTCTGTGCTCTCTGAACAGGGACCGTAAGTTTGGGAGAACCCAAATGCAGACACATTGAGTACATGAGTACCTCCAGTTTTAATGGCGCACACACACCATACACGCTGTGTGTCAACACGATTAGCACAGAAGTGTTCCTGTAATAAGTCTGTCAACTGTAACGACATGGAATAGAGCTGAGTCATGGATGATGGATTCTGAGGAATTATGTGTTCAGGGATTGTCAGTGTATCCGATGCATGTGCGTGTGTGTGCGTGCGTGTGTGTAATAAACAGCCGTGACGTCTTTGGATTTACTTGTGTGCGAGTCAGTGCGATGAAGAAGACAACGTATCCCCTTGGATCTGCAGATGCTCACACACCAGAACAGACGCACATACACATACAGGGATGCTTACAAGCATACACACACACATCACGCAAAGCCAAATCAAACCTCTCGCTCAGACCGGATATGAACATGATTCAAGGAGTCACCTGGGAGTGTCATTTCTAAGTATCTCCAGAGGGACTCGCCTCAGGTAATCCATAAGCAATTATTCTGGAGAGACAACAGACAGGCCTGTCATATCCGTTCTCCTCTGTGCAAATGCACTCAGGCAAGAACAAACGCCGCCACAAGCTTGCACACACACACACACCGCCGCTCAAACACACCCTCACACATTTGCACATCCATATACAAATGTGCATCCTCCTCTCACCTTCTCTTCCCCTCCCTTCCCTAATCTCACACATACTCGCTCTGCTCTCACACAGACTCGCCAGATTCATGTTTCTGTCCTCTCACTTTCTCGTCCTGTACTTGGTGAACCCGCACAATCACTGAGGAGGTATAACTTGGCGTCCTTCTGCAGGCCACAGTCACTCATTCTTGAAGGAGTTGAGGGGGCAGACTTTGTGTTCAACTCAACCCTGTGAAAGCTGCAAAATGTGCTTTGTGGCTGTGAAAGGACTTCCTCGTCTGAAGAGATCCCATCCCATCAGGGTCGTGTCTGACTCAGCCTGTGTGCTGGATGTTTTTTTAACAGTGTCCATATTGTTGAGCACGGAACAAATGGGTGACATTTTCAGACAGCCGTCGCCCTTGACATTGCCATTCACCACGGACGCCTCCCCACATGCGTGACTTGTCATTTCCATCTTCTGGAATCTTTCCGGAGTGACGACTTGCCAAGTGGCTTCTGATATTACACGTATTCCCCGGCGTGTAGGTCACCGCGGTCTGGCAGTGTTCGGGCACATTCTCCTTTCTCATTTCTTGACACGGGGAAACTGAAATGCTTCGTCACGTCAGATTGAAAAGCCGGTGGGAGCATCCACAACTTCAGAATCATCTCTTTGTTTCTCGCAACTTACGGCACTTACCTTTTTGATCTGGGGCACTAACCCCCAATTTACACAGGGTGCGCCGCATTGTGTTACGGCTGTACACAGGTCGCGTGTTTGGAGTGTAGCCAGGATCAGCTGGGTCCAGCATAGAGAGAATTACATACAAACAACAGGTTACAGAGCCTTTCTGTGCTTTAGTGCAGGTTTAGATGAGTTCCATATTCATGATTCTGGTCTACTTTGTTGTCCTGTTACCTTCTGACACAGTGATCATCTTAAAGTCCTGTTGTAGTCGACCTGGATCACTGATCCGTGGCTGTTTGTAGCCTACATCCATAATCGATGAGTATTTCTCATCTAAATGATCTTTAAACGGTCTGGAATCCATATATGGTGCTTTATTTTGAAATTGGCTGATGTTGCACGCCTGACTTCCTGTCCAGGTTGTTGTTTTCTGTACACATGAGCATTGACTAGAACAGGAACGTATTGACACAACGCATCCTGTGTAAATTGGGGGTAAGCAGAGCGCCAAGGATCATGGGCACACATGGGATGATGGTCTTTGTAGTTCCCACTTCCCTCCACTATGCTCCCAGAAGACTTGTCGTTCCATACGGTCGTTTCAAACATTTTTGGGCTTGCAATTTACTCAAAAGAGAACATTCTTTCCTAACATGAATTGCCTCTTAGAAGACGTTAGAGTTTTCTAAGTCTCTTGGGGGCGCTGGTGGCCTAGCTGTCTAAGCGCCACGCATACAGAGGCTATAGTCCTTGTCGCTGAGGTCGCAGGTTTGACTCTTGGCTGCAACCATTTCCTGCCTGTCTTCCCCCCCTCTCTACTCCCCACGTTTCCTGTCTCTCTTCAGCTGTCCTATTTAATAAAGGCAAAAGTCCCCCCAAAAAAAGTCTTGTCTTGAAAGTGCCCAGTTTCAATAGACTCTGCTTTTTATTTGGAGCCACATAGTAAAGTATGATTTATGAGAAAGCAATTGAACTTACTCTGGATGACCAACAATAAAATACGTTCCCCTGATCCTGAGTCTTTGAAGCAAACACACCACCACAAACCTCTTCTTCTTATTTGCTATTTCTAATTATCAGTAATCTCAAACACTCACGCCATCCCAAGGCCCACGTCTCAGAAATGCCATCACTCCGGATTCAAGGTCACGAAACTCAATTTGTCTCTTTACAAGTACAAAAGCACAACAGCACACAAACAAGTCGGCACAAAGAAACAAAGCCTTGTTTGTTCTTCCACCTTGCCAGGTCAGAGACCCTCTCTAGTACTTCCCTTATAAAAATGAAAGGCGATGTGTTGCTGATACAAGTGATGCTCCCTTGAATTCAAAAACAGATATAAAAGACACCAAAGTCCTCAGACAACCTAGGCTGCCCACTGCCCCTCGAGGACTTCTTCAGACATGTCTTTATTCTCGACATAGACGAGGGAGAAATGAGCTAAAACGGTGAAAACACCTGACTAACACCCTGCCTGTCAGCTACCTTTTAATTCATGCCTTTATCATTCCTCGTCGCATGGTTGCACCCCTCTCTTGTCTCCCCTTATATATTTTTTTCCAATTACTTGAGTGCACAAAAGCCCTTTCCCATTTGGAGTGCAATAAATTATCGTCTCTTAATTAGGTAGCGAGGCGGTAAAAGCATGTCTGTCCAAGTTTGTTTCAACATGACTGAAGATTTTATGATTGAGAGGCACAAACTAATTGGATTCCTGACTGGCTGTGTGGATAACACGGCTCCACTATCAAAGAGTGAATGAGCGAGTGATTGAGAAGGTGGGAGAGTAAACGCAGCGTTTGAGCGAGTTTTGGAGAGCCAAGAAAGGGAGGAACACTGAGAAAAATGTTGGTTGTTACGAAAGAGGGGAAGTGGGATTTGAGTCTAGAAAGTTTCTTGGTGTTTTCTTAAAGGTATATATCTAGGCTTGATGTCTGAGAGTACAACTTTCTACTTCCGAACAGAACTTTCCAAAGCTCTTTCATTAGTAAAGTGATCACTCCTCCCCCTGGCTTTAATTGTGCCCCAGGCCTTGTCTGATCAATAGACTAAATTGTTCATCACAAAAGCCTCTGGAGCCCTGTCAGCTGTGAGAGATTAGAATGCAAGGCATGAGTATATATAAAAAGTCTCTGATTAAGATCAAATGCTATAAAGTACAAATGAGCGGCCTCACTGCAAAAAAAAAATGCTATCAAAAGAATCAAAATAGGTATCGGTTTGGGGGGCAGAGGTTGAGTGTTATTTGGGATGTGGCGAAACATTAGACGAGTCCTGATAAGAAGCAGCATTGCACAAGATTCTCATTAGCGACCCTGTATCTGTCAGCTCACCTTTAGGGGGGGGGGGGGGGGGGGTGAGACCCAAGCTAGTGTGGGAGACGGCTACAGTTGATTTCCCAGAAGCTAGTGATGCTATTAAGTCATGAGCTCCATCCCTGGAAAGAAAAGAATGGATCTTTTTGGTTTTTTAAGAAAGGCCCAACTGGCTAGCTCTAAATCCCCAAACAGCTAGCTTGAGGGTTAAATGCTGGCTAAAGTGGGCCACGCTCTTCTTGGCCTTTAACCTCAACATCTTGAAAATGAATGCATGGTTTTCCAAAGGTCATCACCAGGTTGGACTGTCATGGACTGCGTTTGGGCCCGAGAGGCCACATCACCTCCTCGACTATGGACGTCCCAAAGTAGCTAGTCTGCAATTTGCACATTTGGAATGAGGGCTAACTTCATATCTTGAGAACACAGCCAGGCAATGAGTCTGAGCCGCTTGGATCATATTCCAAAGAGCAATGAAAGACTGGGGAAGAAGCTTTTGGTCCTGTGACCGCTGACTTTCAAAGAGGTAGTGGATCCCAAGCAGCTAGCTAACAGTCCAACCCTCAATACCTTCAGAACTAAGGCAAATCTAAGCTCTAATCTATCTTGGAGGATAACTCTGAGGTCAGAGGTAAGTATGATGGACCAAGATGGGCATCCAGCCTTTGTAGCCAAGGATCCCAAGCAGCTAGCTTGCAATTAGGAACAAGTTCTGGGCCTTCTTGGAGGATTTTCTGACGACTGTGAATAGCAATGACTGGACAGACAGCCTTTCGGACCTTGAACCCATCACGCCTGCTCAAGGGTGGAGGCAAGCAGCTATCTTTCCCTTACCTCACTTTAGGGCCCTTTAGCTACTCTAATTGGCATCCAAAAACCTTCCCAGATTCTTCCAGGTGTACTTGATCAAAGTCAAGCATGCCATTCTAGATCTGGACCAGGCCCAATTCAGTGGAGGTGCTTGTGGTCTCAAACTTCCACCCAATATTCAGCCTTTTCTTGTTGCTTGAGGCTTCGCCCCACCCTCACAGATGTAATCAAGCCGAGTGAAGGTGCTCATTCTCCATCTTGACCAAGCCCACAAGCGCCGGCGCCGCCAACCTGTCCTTCGTGGATGTCAGCCAAGTTCTTGGATTCTTGCCGGCAGCCAACTCCGCCGCATCAAGACGCTCGAACAGAAGGTGGAACAGTTGGTACCCGTGTTTCCAAAGCTATGGTTGACCGCCATTTATGAGCAAACAGAGGACTGCTCTCTCTACCTCTGTGCTCATGATTGACCTGAAACCTGTTAGCCATAGAGCTAATAACCTTCCTGTAATAATGGTCATTTTACCTTCATACTAACAAATAATCTGTCAGAGTGGATTCCAGAACTCTCAAATAGTGGCTATTGTTAAACACTACTATGGAAGTGAGCTGATCCCCTGAGGATACAAGGCATGACCCAAGAATTGCATCTCTGGAGGTTGAAATGTGTAACTCAAAGACCTGTCTTCAGGTAGCCTAGCTTGAAAACACAAACAACAATAGCATGAATGAGAAGGACAGTCCCATTTTTCAAAATAGGAATAATGCAGACTTGTTTTTCTGTTTGTCTTCTCCTGTGACACAAACAATTCTGCTCAACCCAGTGAACACCATCTTGAATTCAAATTATTCACCTCTCGGTCAGAATACTGTCTGCATGTGGTGATGCTGATTGGATGGAATGATAAAGTTTGTCCTTGCTGGACCTCAGTGTGAAGGAGTCCTTCCTTTCACTTGTTAGGCTAGAAAATGTCTCTTTTTTCCCCATTTCTTTTAACGATATAAATGCAATCCACAGCTTCAAAGAGGTATCATCAAAGCTGACTCAGCTATATTCCTGCGTTTATCGCTGAATATGCCTACTGTGTTTCTACGCAATTATGTGCAATTAGGTAGTTAGTGCAGGTTGAGCTGTTACACACAGGGGGAAACACAAACACAATCAGTCTGGCAGAAGAAACCCCTTCAGGAGTAAAGAAAATGACCAACAAGCTCCTGATTGCGTATTGATCTTTTCAAAACTCTCACAGCACATTATGGCTGCAGTCAGGCCTTATGACTTATTCCTGCACATTCCAGCTATCCTAACCATAAAATAGATACGACTGTCGTTCCTACATGTGCAATTTCTGTGAATAACGTTCTATCAGAGAAGCTGGCCACGATGAGGTCTTAATAAATACTGATAAGGAGGAGTCAGAGTCAGGGGGCTTGCGTTTCATATGTGGAATTTCTCATTAGTAAACATTTAAACAGTCGTAAAGGGACGAAGCTACATTTTGTTTCTTAAAGCTGTCCCAAAGGACTCTTGGAATGCATGAATTAACATGCAAAGATTGCTTGTAGATCACCGTGCATGACAATGAATAGATTTTTATTATTTATTCTACACTGCAAAAACTCAAACTGAGCAACAGTTTTTATTATTCTAGAAAAATAGATCTCATTAAAAAACAGTCCAAGCAGATTCATGGATGGATGTATAGATGTATAGATGGAAGGAAGGATGGAAATATAGATGGATGAATGTATAGATGGATGGATGGATGATGTATAGATGGATGGATGGATGTATAGATGGATGGATGGATTGATGGATGGATGTAAAGATGGATTGATTTATAGATGGATGGATGTATAGATGGATGATGGATGTATAGATGGATGATGGATGGATGTATAGATGGATGGATGTATAGATGGATGATGGATGGATGTATAGATGGATGATGGACGGATGTATAGATGGATGATGGATGTATAGATGGATGATGGATGGATGTATAGATGGATGGATGTATAGATGGATGGATGTATAGATGGATGATGGATGGATGTATAGATGGATGATGGATGGATGTATAGATGGATGGATGTATAGATGGATGATGGATGGATGTATAGATGGATGATGGATGGATGTATAGATTTTTTTGATGGATGGGTGTATAGATGGATGGATGGATTTATGGATGGATGGATAGATTGATGGATGGATGGATGGATGTATAGATAGATGGATATATTGATTGTTTGATGGATGGATGGATATATAGATGGATAGATGGATTTATGGATGAATGGATGAAAGAATGGATGTATAGATGGATGTAAAGATGGATGGATGGATGGATGGATGGATGGATGGATGGATGGATGGATGGATGGATGGATGGATGGAAGGATGAATGAATGTATAGATGGATGGATAGATAGATTGATGGATGGATGAATGGATGTAAAGATGGATTTATGGATGTATAGATGGATTGATGGATGGATGAATGTATAGATGGATGGATATATAGATGGATGGATGGATGGATGAATGTCTGGATGGATGGATAGATGGATGGATGGATGGATGAATGAATGTATAGATGGATGTATAGATGGATGAATGAATGTATAGATGGATGGATATATAGATGGATGGATGGATGAATGAATGTATAGATGGATGGATAGATTGATTGATGGATGGATAAACTCAAATCCAGATAAACATATGATATCAGATTCAATAATTTAATAACTGATTTCTGAATGGGTAGAAAGATGGTCGGTGACATAAATAGACCACTGCTTTTACTTTCCCATGACCCTAGAGTCGTATTCACTTTCTCTTGAATCTCAGTCTGATCAGTACATGTATCTCATATGCATGGTGTCCAGTTATGATGGATGAAAGTGTCTAGATATTAGAAAAAAGTCTTAAACCTAACAAGCAACTTTTATTAATCCTACTGGCAGATTATTTTGCTTATTCAAAGCAATTCAAGTCTTATCTTCTGCTTGTAATATCTTGAAATGAACCTTGTATTCAGCCTTGTTGTGTAAACATGAAGATTAGATTCTTTTCTTTTACAGTGCTTAAACACCAACAGCCACAAAGCAGGTGTTTGTGTGGAGAAGCTCAGTGGACATCACATCATTGCCCTCTGCATTCTCATTCTCCTGAAACTGAACAGTGACATCTGCTGGACAAAGTCAGTACTGATTCCTTTACACCAAAAGACAACAGAGGGAGGGAACCTTTTGCAGAGCCAGCCACACATTTAATTGGTAATAATTGAACAGAAAAAGGCACAGTTTGAGCTTAAGATCATATTTATTGGTGAGCAATCTTATCAAACAACCCCTATTGTGTGAATAGTGTGGGTGTGGTGTATAACTGCTGAACTGAGGCTTTAAATGCAGAGGATTTGTTCTTTAGAGGCTCATTTGACACAATTAGGTTTAAAATGGACATCTGAGACCAAGAAATCAAAGTTAGTCAAGGCTTTATTTGGTCTTTTCTGTATCTGTTCAAGTCTTCACATCCACTTTTAAGAGACTGCCTGTAATTGCTGTCTCTGCTGCAGTCTTAAAAAGCCGCCATTCCCTATTTGCTTTAAATTGTCTCCCACTGTTACATGCCCAAGCTTGCTTACCGCACACTTTCATTATGATGCTCAGAGGCCTATAGAATCCATGCGCAGCTCCCCCCGGGAGCACCGCGGCTCTGCCTTTTTGGAGTCCACTCTATTTCTGAGCTGTGACTCGGCTGCAAAAAAAATCCTCCCGGGAACGCGGCGCCTAAAGACTGCCCATACAAGTGCAATTGCAGAGGTAGCAGCGAAAACAGCAACACTGTGAACCAGCTCTGGCCTGATGTTTTGTATGAAAGTGGGGCAGTGTTGGCCTAAAGGAGAGCAGAGTGGTCTTGTGAAGGAAGGTCAGCGGTTCAGATTTCAGGGCCCATGGGGAAAAATTGAATGAGTAACAGTTTTGTGCTTCTTGCTGAAGTCTATCCAAGGTGCCTTTCGGGGGAAAAAAAACAGGCCTGAGCTGTTTAAGCTGCTGGACCTTCACACCGAGTGTGAATCCAGCACTACATCAGCGTGCCTGAACAAAAACAGCACACAAGCTGCAAATCCTGCCCTTGATATAGGTTAATATAATAGATGTTCCTCAACCTCTGTGGCACACTTCAGTCAGAACAGAGAAACCTCCAGACACATTGAGTTACAGTATCGATTGTTTGAAATGTCACGTAAAGTCTTGTATGAGAACAGTGGAGGGTCAGTGAGCACGTTTAAGGGCCGAACCCGGCTCAAATTGTATTAACTCGGAGGGAAAGGTCAGGGTTTAACACCCAGGGTTTTTATTGTTTCTCAAAGTTCATGCAGCTGTTTGACAACCGCTTCAGAGAGCTCCAGGCAAAGTGGAATATGGTTCTTAGATAGGCTCCCTTTATGTCAAGATTAATGTTTAGACCATAGTCTGGATATGAAGAGGGGATTTAGCCACCATGACATCACCCTCACCATCATCCTCATTCTTATACTACTATAAGTATTTTACATATTGCTCGTCCCCACATGGAGCTCATAAAGATTTTAAACAAGCAAATAGGCCTATAAAGTCATTAAATGATTACTATATCAATTATTACTAGTAGCAGTTGTAGTAGTAGTAATCATTTATTTTTTATTATTTATAGTACTAGTAGTAGTTGTATTTTATTATTATTAATAATAGTAGTAGAAGTATTTGTAGAAGTACTAGAAGTTAATTATTATAGTAGTTGTAGTACTAGTATATAATTATTAGTAGTGGTATTTTATTATCATAAGTAGTAGTATAAGTAGTTGTATAAGTATTTGTAGAACCAATTGAAGTTTATTATCATTATTATTAGTAGTAGTAGTTGTAGAAGTTGTAGAAGTTGTAGTATTGTAATTATCATTAAAAGTAGTTATAGTAGTAGTAGTGGTATTTTATTGTTATTATTGGTAGTAGTTGTAAAAGTAGTTGCAGTAGTAGTAGTATTTTATTATTAGTAGTTGTAGTTGCAGTAGTAGTAGTATTTTATTAGTAGTAGTAGTTGTTGTAGTAGTAGTATTTTATTATTAGTAGTAGTAGTTGTAGTTGCAGTAGTAGTAGTATTTTATTAGTAGTAGTAGTTGTTGTAGTAGTAGTATTTTATTAGTAGTTGTAGTTGCAGTAGTAGTAGTATTTTTTTAGTAGTAGTAGTTGTTGTAGTAGTAGTATTTTATTAGTAGTTGTAGTTGCAGTAGTAGTAGTATTTTTTTAGTAGTAGTAGTTGCAGTAGTAGTAGTATTTTATTAGTAGTAGTAGTTGTAGTTGTAGTTGCAGTAGTAGTAGTATTTTATTAGTAGTAATAGTAGTTGCAGTAGTAGTAGTATTTTATTAGTAGTAGTAGTAGCAGTTTCAGTAAATTACTAGTAGTGTTAGTAGTAGTTGTAGATTATTAGTAGTAGTAGTAGTGTTAGTAGTAGTTGTAGATTATTATTAGTAGTAGTAGTAGTTGTAGTAGCAGTTGCAGTAAATTACTGGAAGTGTTAGTAGTAGTTGTAGATTATTATTAGTAGTAGTAGTAGTGTTAGTAGTAGTTGTAGATTATTATTAGTAGTAGTAGTAGTAGTGTTAGTAGTAGTTGTAGATTATTATTATTAGTAGTAGTAGTATTAGTAGTAGTTGTAGATTATTAGTAGTAGTAGTAGTATTAGTAGTAATAATTCATAGGATTTGTTTAGGGTTTTTTTGCCACTCAAAGTTGCTTTACAGAAAAAGTAGTATTCGTATAAATAGTAGAAGATTATTAATAGCAGTAGTTGTTGTATTTCATTATTAGTAGTTGTATTTGTAGTAGTTGTTTTATTGTATAATATTATTATTATTTTTATTATTATTATTATTATGGTCATAGTCGTGGTAGTAGCATTTAACCCTGTTTTAGTAGTGAGTAAGAGCTGCTGTTTCTCCATGCCACATTAATGATATATATTCAGCAGCGTTGGAGATAGTATCACAAATGACTGCTATCAATGCATTTGACAGTGGAGTCATACCATGCTATTTTCCACTCTGTATCACAGGTTGCAATTCAGACAAACAAGCACACACCTTCCACACCATTATTTACACAGGCTGACCTGTAAACAGCCTCTGTGTCCTCTTTATTGTTTGCTCAGTGGAGCGCTGGGTAAACTCATTTTACCCACTCACACCACTGAGGCGTGTGAGCAGCTCACACAAAGCTGCAGATAATGCCACATGCACGGAGAAAGCTGTGGTCCAGAGTGTGAGAACAATCGCTCCTGGAGTATCAGGAAGAGCCCCTGATGGAAGGAAGGAAGGAAGTCAGAGTGATAAACTCCACAGCTTCCTCTTCCTCAGGAAATACATACATACATTCACTACAGTAGCTTTAACTGAGACTACAGCAGCTTTAAATGTATTCAACATTTAAAGCTACTATATTCAACATTTAAAGCTACTATAGTCAACATTTAAAGCTACTATAGTCAACATGTAAAGCTTCTATATTCAACATTTAAAGCTACTATATTCAACATTTAAAGCTACTATAGTCAACATTTAAAGCTACTATAGTCAACATGTAAAGCTTCTATATTCAACATTTAAAGCTACTATATTCAACATTTAAAGCTACTATAGTCAACATTTAAAGCTTCTATATTAAACATTTAAAGCTACTATAGTCATAGCTTTAAGTAGCTACTGAATTCAACATTTAAAGCTACTATAGTCAACATTTAAAGCTACTGTATTTAACATTTAATGTCATATAGTCAACTTTTAAAGCTACTATAGTCCACATTTAAAGCTACTGTATTTAACATTTAAAGTCATATAGCCAACATTTAAAGCTACTATAGTCATAGCTTTAAGTAGCTACTGAATTCAACATTTAAAGCTACTATAGTCAACATTTAAAGCTACTGTATTTAACATTTAAAGTCATATAGTCAACATCTAAAGCTACTATAGTCAACATTTAAAGATACTATAGTCAACATTTAAAGCTGCTAAATGCTAAATACAGTAGCTTTAAATGTTGAATATAGTAGCTTTAAATGTTGAATATAGTAGCTTTAAATGTTGAATATAGCAGCTTTAAATGTTGAATATAGTAGCTTTAATTGTTGACAACAGTAGCTTTAAGTATTCACTATAGTAGCTTTAAAAGTTGACAATTCTAGCTTTAAATTTTGACTATAGTAGCATTAAATAATGAATATAATAGCCTTAAATGTTGAAAATAGTAGCTTCAAAAGTTGAATACAGTAGCTTTAAATGTTGAATATAATAGCTTTCAAAGTTGACTGTGTGCATCCTCTTCCTGAAGGGCAAAATTAACTTTACACAAACCAAAATGCCACCGAGTAAACTTATTGAACTCCGAGCTGCATGAGTTGTCTCAAAATGTCTTTGTTGGTCCAGCCCAGACAAAAGTGACTCCTGACATTTACCCCTCTCTGCTTTTTTGAGACTGACACTTAACATTCTCACTCTGCTGCACCTTTAATCTGATATATAAAAAAAAAAGAGCCAACTTTTATTGTGAAAAGGAACATTTATTTTTGACCTTCTCATAGACATATCTCAAACAACAGTGGTGCAAGCACTCATATCCTTTTCCCATAAAAATGTCCACAGAGACAGAACATGTAACACCATGGTCATAAAGTTAAATGGAAACATTAAATTAAGCACTACATATTCATATCAGATACAATGAGAACACACGCTTTGAATTAATTGCCGGGGAAACACAGAGTTAAAGAGGAGGTTGTTATTTGTCTTCAGACTTTTGAGTGTACCAGGTGGTGAAACAAAGCAACCAAATCTTTGTATTTACACTGACAGGCGTCATTTTTGTCATGGTTAAACATTGTAACTTACAAAAACATCTGGATTATAGGAGAAAGAATTGTCCTAAATCTTATTGAGGAAGTCTGACCCTTAAAATGTCAAGGTGTGAGGGAGAATTTGAAGTAAAGGGACATTCTGACATCATAAATGTTCAACAAGTCCAAAGCCAGCGCTCTTCATATGACTGTGTTGTCTCAAAAATCATCAAGAAGTTTTCATGTTATTAAAGATAAATGGGAAGACACTCTGTCAAAAGCAAATTATCCGTTATCGTCAAATGCTTGTTTCATAGAAAAGTGAGAAAAACAGCCGTCCACATGTAGCTCTACGAATAACCTGGGGCTACACAGCTCACACATTATGCATCACATAAAATAAAGATGGCAGAACATATCTGTCTGCCAAAAAAAGAAAGCAACAACACAGTAATCAAATAAAAACACAACATGTTCCCAGAAGAAATGCATGTTAATTGCACCAGGAAGTTTTCAGGCTCCATAACCACGAATAGAGTCTGAACAATGTGCAAACAACGAACTCTACCTTTAAGGAAATCCTGCATTTCATATTAGCATCCCGCTCCTTCCTCCCTCTCACTTTTTAAAAATATTTTAGCATTTGTAAAATTTTATGTAAAGACATCTGGACAGACTACTTTGGTTCCATCTTCTTAAACGAGGGGAAGATAAAGGAGGAGGTGCGTTTAATGTACAAAATGTAGATCTGTCTAGTCCGCTCCTTCCAGCAACCGTGATCGATTAGAGTTGAGGTGTGTGAGTTAGTGTGTGTGGCATCTTCAAAGTGCTAGATCTGATAAGGTGTAAATTAGAAATTGATTGGTGGCTTGTTTCCTCGTTGCCCAAAGTGCCTTCCAGTCGGACTCTCCGGCTCAGCTTTGTCCATTTGTCTTGGCTTCTTTTGAGAGCGTCCATCAAGAGCAGCTGTCAGAAGTCCTATTCGTTTTTAGAAATCATAATGTACAACTTAAGAGCAGTTAGAAAAGTTAGCTAAGCATTTAAAGCTGCACTGGGTAAGTGTTTGTAGCATGGATTAAAAACAGTGATGTAGCTGGTCTAGCAACATACTCATTTTTACCATAGACTGTATAAATAATGGACGTAGTATCCTTGACGTCACCCATCTGCTTCTGAAGTGCTGTTTTGAGGCCAATCGGCGGCGGCAGCCATATTGGAAATGTTGAACTTAACATTACTTCTGTTGAGCAAGTGTGACGTAAAGAGGCGGGGTTTGAGCCTCCTCGCCAACAGCTGCAATGTTCCCTCCTGTCAATCAAGTCAGCTGTGCCTCTCGCTATGGAAGACTTGTAATCTTAATATCTATGAAACTGCCACGTTATCTTTGAATGGGTGTGTATGTGGTTTCCGGTACTTCTGGAGCCAGCCTCTAGTGGACACTCAAGGAACTGCAGTTTTGAACACTTCCTCATTGGCTTCAATTTTGGCGGCTGGAGGTTGCCGCTTGATTTCTGGAAGTTTATTCATACCAGGCTTGAGGGGAAGATTAGGGGAAGACTTTTATAATGTGCATCAGAGAACAAAGTCAGAATTCTCCAAATCCTCTGACTTTGTTCTACTTTTCCTTCAACCTCGCGCTAACACTAAAAATACAACTTTCTTCAACTTATCCGTGACATTTTTCTCAACATTTCTTGACATTTCCCTCTCCTTTTCCACTTAATCCTCCTGTTTTGGCTTAATTCCCAACACTTTGACTTATCCTGGACGTTTTGACTTCAGTCTCAAAAAGGATAAAAGATCAACCAAACCTTGTTCCTCTGTTAGTTTCCCTCATGCCTGAATTTGAGATTATTCCCAAACATTTGAACTTTCTTGACAACAGAAGAAAAAGAGTTATCAGACAGTGGTGCGTTCAGTTTTTATCAGGACTTGCTGAGTCACTGTAGAGGAGCAGAGGAGTGTGGACTTGTGAAAAAGTTCAAAAACCGGAGTTGTAGTGATTCAAAAGGATTTGCTCTCTTTCATAACAATGCCAATTCTCCAAACTTGTACCCAGCACAGCTTTAAAACAACTAAGACCATTTAATGCGGATTGAATCTCGTCTGTGTGGCGTTCAGTCTTGGGGGTCCAGTCCCTCTAAATGGTCTGGGATGGGCAGCCCGGTGAGAATGGTCAGACACTTATTCCACACGTTGAACACGGGGCACACGGGCTGCACGAAGGAGACGTGGAACGTGTGCAGGTGCTGGGAGCCCACGGCGTCGTAGAAGGTCAGGTAGCCGGCGTCGTAGTCCAGGAGGACCCCGACGCGCCGCAAGTGGGGCGACGGCTCGATGGCCAGCTCTTTGCTGTTGTGGCGGACCACCCAGGAGTTGTTGCAGCGGCAGAGCACCCAGGAGGCGGAGTTCTTGCCGATCCACTCGTGCTTGGGGGCTGATTTGTAGGCAATGCCCACAGCGTACCTGAGGGGGGGCAGAGAGTCCTGTTATTGCAGCTGCACTCTAATGAATTATAGGTTGCAGATGCATCTAAGAAACACTAATGCACCTTTGCATCCCTTTAAAGGAACAGATACTCCCTTTTTAAAGTTATATTTTTGGGCATTTTCGCCTTTAATGGACAACAGCTGAAGAGAGACAGGAAATGTGGGGAGTGGAGGGTGGGGGATGACATGCAGTAAATGGTCGAGGCTGGAATCAAACCTGCGACCTCTGTAAATTTGTGGCCTTTAAATTTTACCATGTGCTCCCTCCGATCAAAGCCTCCCAGTAGTGGCGCCCGCTATCGATGTACACGTTTCCCACCACGCCGTAGCTGCTCTGGCTGGTGAACCGCTCCTGGCTGTGGCCTTTCTTGGACGTGGTCTCGTCCCGCTCCACCGTCAGGTTATCGTGGGACACTTTGAGCTTCTTGTGGGCCGATTTGGGGTCCAGCTTGAACGGCTGGCCTTTAGAGAAGAGAGAGGAAATTGAAAAACAAATTAAAACGTGAGACGTATTGAGATCTATAACTGGGAACATTCTTTACAGAGAAGCTCATTTATTCCCAGTTAATTGAATTTCATGTTTGCCAGTGGGGAAAATATCTGAAGCACAAGCGGAGCATGAGAAAATAATAAAGCGAGGTCTCTGTGTGTGTTTACATGTGACTCTCCGGTCAAGGTCAACCCTACATGGAATGCTCATTTCCAGTAGTCTTGTACTCACTGTTGGTCTTCAGAGTCCCCGGTTCGCTGCTTCTGCTTCCCGCTTGGTTAATGGCCTTGACGACAAAGATATACTTGGTGCCGCTCTGCAGACCGTGCACGGTGTAGTGGTTCTGCTTGATGTTGGGAACAATCATCCAGCTCTCCAGCGAGTTGCACAGACCTACAGAGGGAGGGAAAACACAAGGGTGGAAATGGTCAGACAATTCAACCAGAAACTCAAAATCCACACTTGTTTAATGTAGCTGAATACATTCTAATGGACATGTCATACTATATTTAAATGATGGAGCTGAGGAAGGATAACACGTTGGTGTAGATCATATTGACTCACATTTGCAGGCTCTTTCAGTTACCTAAAAGTTTCTTGGAGTGTGAAGGTGTCCAAAATGATGGTGTGATATTTGGTTGCATGTGAGCCTTGGAGGTTCAGGTGAGAGGGCGTGAAAAGGCGCAATGGGGATGCCATTCACACCTCTCTGGCTCTGTTGGCTTGGTGTTTGCATGTCAGTCTTTAGTGTCTTTCACTTTGGTAGAGGCATTTTAGCTCCTCCTATTATTGATGTCTGTGGGTACATATTCAATGCAGGATTTGAAATTGCTGAAATCCTGCTGTTCTTTGTTTGCGAACCAGGAGTGAAAAACATCCACCATAATGGAAACCTGGTGTTTTATCACCCTGTGTAAATATAAATAAAAGGCCCTTCCTGTTGGGATTCCAATATGAAGGTAATAGACTTTTATGTAGGTCTAGATATGCAACAACAAAAAAAAGGCATGCATGTAGGTTAAAGTAGCAGGAGGGGCTTCAATTTGAAGTCATTAGGGGGCACTATGGAGCAGGTATTTGTAAAGTTTGGGCCATGTTGAGGCATGCAAATTTGGGGTACTAGTGCCAGAAGAAAGAAAGAAGAAGAATCCTCCTTAGGGTTTCAATAGAGCAAAAGTGGTGCATAATATTAAGCTGTCAAAAAATGAGTTATTAACCGAGCTAACAGGGAAACTAGCTACCACACTTACTCTACTTTTGACACCAATGGAGCTAATGCTATAAAAAGTTATTTTATGCACACAATACAATTATCTTATGGGAACTACATACTTATCTTGTGCATACAGCATACATATATCTTGTAGGATTAAGTCATACCATCTTTTTGCACAGGTCTTTACATTGCGTGCACAAGTAGATATCTTGTGTGAACAGGTTATCATCATGTGCACAAGTAACATTGTTTGTGCAGTATGTTTATTTTGTGGAAGTCATGTGAGCATGCATGCAACATAATGATCTTGTGCACACAATATCAAAATATTGATTTGTTTTTATCTTATGCACACAAGACAATATCTTATGGGAACAAGTTCATTATTGTGTGTGCACTAGGTCCCTTTTTAGAGCTTCAGTTTCCTCATGTTTGAATGATGCGATAAAGGAGGGTTCATTTGTTAGTTGCATATGTTATGAGTGTGGTCGTTGTATCTAAGTATATCTGAGTTAAGGATAACACAGCTCTCTCTGTTTGATATGCACAAGACTACAAGCCTCGTCAAATAAAAGTGCAGGAACAAAAGAGAAATTTAATCAGGCGCTATCATTTAAACACATATTTCCCACAGGACATCCATTCAGACGGCTGTACCGACCCATTACACACAGAGCTAAGGATACTGTTTATGTTTTTTATTACATTAACATTACAAGGCTGCAACTTCCTGCACAGTGATTCATCTCAACGGCTCCGGAGGGAGTTCGCCGGCACGTGGCTCGGATGCCAACAGCAACACCTCTTAACATTATCGGATGTGAAAACAAGGAGGTGAGAGAAATCATGGGGATTTAATGAAGAGAAGGAGACAGGGATGTGAAACAACAAGTGGTTGTCACGTTAGTTTAATGAGTGTTGGTGCTTTTAAACTGTGGGAAGACACAACAACAGGGTTGATGTGGAGAAAGTGAAGAAGAGGAGGTATAAGGGGAAAGAAAGGTTGTGAGGTAAATCTATTTGAATCTAGAAGAGAGAGAAGGAAAGACAGTTTGATTGAAAGGGAACAGGGGAGCTCGTCTTCAGATGCCCTGACCCCATTTTCCTCCCTTGTAGTTGTTGCTCACTGGAGTGTGCCTGTGATTTTCGAGGCCCCGTGTGTAAGAGTGTGTAAGTCGGCGTGTACTGTACGTCTGCAGTCGTTCTACACGACACTGAGTCACTCGGCGTGTGCCTGGGATTCATTTTACGGCTTTCATCTCTGCTAATACGACGTCTCACTCCTACACTGCCTCTGAGAACCTAAACGTCTTCCATGTATAGACGTATGAAGTCGCTGAAGAGCCGTCTTTTACAGACGGCTCTGAACGCAACATGAATTCTCGGCTCATCTTTCCATCTTCTTCTTCTTCAGAGGGTACAGTGATTGATGTTTGGAGCGATAGCAGCATAAAGGCCAGAGGCTTCACTTCAGGAGGTTCCTCTTTCCACCGCTGTCTCAGCCTTAAAGTCAAACACTACAACTCCCAGCTGCCTTAGGGGAGCTGGTGGCCACAAGTCATGGTTGATGTCAGCTCTGAGAATTAATTCGCTTTTAATAAATGCAGTCTAACTAGTCAGATTATTACAATTGAAGAAGTAGGACCAAGCTAGTGTTTTTGAATGTGGTGGTCATGCCCATGACACTTTTTTTGATGCAAGCTCCTGTGAGGAGATTCAAGCTGGTTATGTAACAGTTAATACTCATGCCTCTATATCGCCTACAAACCATGGCTATGACCACACCCATTGGTTTCTGCAGAGACAATTCAAAGCCCAATGGTGGGTCAGAAATGCTCACTCAACTCAACTTTCGGTCAACCCAGCTTGAGGTAAAGAGGTGTATTAGAGCCAGTTAGTCATGTTATGTGATGTCAGCCACGCCCCTAATAACACCTAATTATGCAAAACTTATCACCTTAATATCTTTAGTAGCAATGAGCCATTTTTGTACCAGCATGTTTATTTCTGCTCTAAAGGTTATTACAGTTGAAGAGAGACAGGAAATGAGGGGGAGTGGAGAGTGGGGGAGGACATGCAGTAAATGCTCGATGCAAGTCCCAAAAAATGTAGTACCTACTCTCTGACATTGGACTCAAACTGGTTTAAGGTAGGGTAGATTATCTGACTCAGTCCCTCCATTCCAGCAACACATACTTACTTGCAATGTTGGACTGCCCGGTGAAGATGGCGTACTGCAGCTCATAGGACACCACTGTGAATTCATCATCGGACGTCCAGTGCACGGCGATCGTGTCGTAGGACGCCGTGCACAACTCTTCTCTTATGCACGGAGCGCCCGGAGCTGCAGAGTGTGCAAAAGCAGAAAGTCATCACACAATCTGTGTCGTCCTGCAGATATCATCCCCAAAACACAACACACTCAAAGGGTTGTCTCTTATTAGAGCGCACAGTCGCCCCGTTTAACCTTGTTAAAGTGAGATTGTGTGTAAAAGCCTTGTTACACACAGGATTTAAGATGTTCCTTCCGGTAGATCGGTAGATTGAGCATTAAAAGCAATGTGGAATTGGAGTAATGAAATATTCAGATAAACACATTAACACAGCGGGAAGGGTAAATAACACAACCCTTTTAAGCAGTAACTAATGTGAGTTGTTATATAACCAGAGATGCTGGATTGGAGTGCGTACACTCGTGTATTGATTCATGTGCACTTATTGAGATATAGCATCATAAATAAACACGCTGCTTTCACATGAAGGAAGAGGAGGGCTGAGGTACGAAATAAAGACACAAAGCCAGAGCTGGAATTGATTGTAAAGCCACTTCGTATCTCTTTCAGTGTCTGTCATTCTCTGCCTCTTCCTCTCCTTCTGTCATGAGTGGCTGCACATAGTGGAGTGATTCAGGCTGATTCACTTAGTGAAAAGGCCCTCCAGCGAAGCCCTCATGCATCGCGGGAGAATAAATACGAGCCAGCCATTTTCACAGACCTTCGATTCCACTACACATGATGCCTTGTTTTTTTTTTGTCCCCGGCGTGCTCGTAATTCATGCGGTGACATTTCCACGGCGCCTCGCAAATGGGACATCAGGAATTAATGTTGGAAAATTAATTTTGGAGTTAATAGACTGGGGCTCTGTTACTTCAAACGCCAGTGATTGAAGAGTGGAGACTTCAAACGGGTGCACAGAAAAAATCTGATTTTAAGGCTGGACTGGAATCATAATTAGAGGTAATGTTTAGTTTCATGGTCAGTGTGGGGATGAATTAAAGGACGAGACTGGAGGGCAGACAAAACAGAGATATTTGGTTTGTTTGTGAATGTTTCAGAACATCACAGTAATGCAGAGTAAGAAAAACACAAACCTGTTTTATTATTCATAAAAGTAGCCCTCTGAAGGACATTTGTGTTGGTTAATTTTGTGCAAAACTAACAAACCTCATGCTAATTTTTGGAAATTCAACTTCCTTCCAGTCATTCTAACTAGTGCTGGCTGATATTAAAAAAGATTTCTGCTCCTGAGTGAAAGTTAAAGACAGTTTGTTAGTTTGTATCTGGATTTAGTTTTCTGATGAGCTTCTTGAATCCATCATTTCTGACGGTGCTAACAGGAAGCAGGTCTTTAATGTTAAATGAGGTTTTTAGATTCTTATTTTTCTCACATAATTTGATCTGAATTGACAACAAAGATGTATCAGTTTAGTAGAGTGCTCTTGTTTCCCACAGTGCATTGAATGCACCACGGTTATTCAGTGTTCAGTTGTCCTACGGTGGACATTAGACGTGTTAGAAATGCACAGCTGAAGTTGTCTCAGTGCTTTTCCTTTACCCACACCCTGAATGTCTGTAAGCCACGCCTACCTCTCACCATGCGACATGATTGGCTGTCTTCTTCTTCTGTCTAATGTTGGGTGGCAACTAGTGTTTAAGGCTCATTAGCGCCCCCCTTTCCAGTGGTTGTTGTGTTTATATTGAGAAAAATGTAGTTTGGACCTCTTTTTTGGGACATTTTGACCTTAATGCTTCAACTTATTCTTGAAATTTCCACTTTATTATCAACATTTTTACTTTTGCTTGTTCATACTAGAAAAAGAATTACTCCCTTTTTTTTTTTTAAGTGGTATTTTTGAGCTTTTTCACCTTTATTGACAGGACAGTGGAAGAGAGGCAGGAAATGTGGGGAGTGGAGGGTGCGGGAAGACATGTGGGAGATGGTTGACCGGCCAGGAATCGAACCGGCAACCTCTGCGATGAGGACTACCTCTATCGCTCCTATTTTTTTCATCCCCAATACTCCATAATACCATAAACTCTTCTGTAATAAAGTCAACTCAATAAACTAAGGTCTATGTGAACCACAAATCATACCTGTGAGGTAATCCAGATTCTCCAACAACTTCTTCTCTCTGGCGAAGTCCAGAGCGAAAGTGTCGAAGGTGTCCGTCAGGGTTATCTCAGGGATCAGTACTTGTGTAGAAGCAGTCGCCATTGAAACCCTAGATCAACACCAGTCAAGACAGAAGAGGTTTAATGCTCTATGTCTCCAAATAAAAGATTTCTGCTAGAATAAAAGGCCAAGAGGCACATAAAACTGCTCAGATAAATCATTTCAATTCCTATCACTCTTGTGGCTTTGTTTTTTGAGCATGCACATATGGGACGCCAGGTTTTTCTCTTTGTTTGTCAAATCAAAAAGTCAAGAAGCATACGGAGCGAGTGGAATAAGATTCATGTTAATACGAGCTGATTTCTTTCCGCTGTCGGGGAAGTGGAGTAAAAACTTCTCAAATTGTTTCTGAATACATTTGCATGCACTCTTTGCCCTTTCCCTAAAGCTAGACTTAAGTTTCCCCTCGCTGAATGATTCTGACATGTGTGGGCCGGCGTGGGCCGTCTGACCTCTCGTTGATGCTCTTGGCGGTCTGCAGGAAGCGTGCGTGATCCGTTTCTTTCAGCGTCTGATCGGCCTGTGTGATGAGGGCAGAGGACCTCTCGATGCATTGCTTGCAGTTGGAGATCTGCTGGGCGAGCTTACGCATCCTTTGTGTCTGGAAAGCATGAGAAATGATCGGAGCGTGAATGCATGAACGTGCCCTCAACAACAGATTGTAAGGAGTGAACTTTATCAGAGCTGACAGGAAGAAATCGATCAGTTAAAGGGAGAAGATGTCAACATTTCAGTCATTTGTTCAGGAAAAGGTGAAATGAAGGGTTGGCTGGTGCACACAGTAACTTCTTAAGACATGCTTCTTTTACATTTATTTTCTAATGGCATGGAACAACAAGAAAAAATCATTTCTGATAACATGTTATGTCTTAATTAGCATCCACAGAAATAAAAACAGCTGTTTTTACCATTTCTCAAAACGTTGGGGGCGTGGCTTATCAGGGTGTGATTGACATCTCCCTAGCATGTATGCACAACATATAAGTTGCCTGAGTCACAGTCTCCTTTAATGAAAATAATTGCTGAGTCATGAGTTACCTATTGCCTTGCTTTACATTTTAGCAGTTACAATTAACATGCTCCAATAAGCTAACAGCTATCGCAGCTAAGAATGCTAAATGGAGGCTCTATGGCGTTAGCTAATGCGCTAATTGATCTGTAACCAAACTCCTTCTGCTGTAACCAACACCAAAAAGTAAAATTATTATATTAGACACGCCCATATGAAACTCCCATTGCCAGAAAGAGGACAGGAAATTGCAATTAACACCAACATCCATCAATAACCAATCAAAGAAAATGCTAATGCTAGCCGTAAAAAGCCCAAACGTAGCTTTTCCAAGATTTTTTCTACATGCCTAATTCAAACCCAATATCAAGAATGTTAAATAAAACAGATCAGACCATTTTTGAATTTTGTTTGAAACATGTTCTGACACTTTCTAGTTCATAAGATGGCAAAGCTAAAATGCTAACGTAGAGTTTGGGCTTCCAGTAGCTTCATGATACAGGAAAGTGAAGCTGATTTGTTCAAACTCAATATCAAGAAAGTCACAGAAAGTCAATGACAGTTCTGGAAATTTGGATTCAAACAAGTTTTAAACTATTTGGATGTTTTCTACTCCATGCATCAGACCCTATATGACATAGCTAAAAGGCTAATGTGGATTCTGGTTACCACTTGTTTTATTCTTAATAGATAAAGTATTTGCATGATTATACAACAACTACAAAAGCTTACTTCCTTTAAAAGAGAGTAATCTGATAGAGAAGTCCACTGGCATGACAGAAATGATCGAACAACATCAATAAGCTCCTCCCATGTTTGTCTTTAAACCTTATTTCTCAGCATCTCAGTGATTCTACTGCAAGGAAATCTGGATTTACTTTCTTCCCGTTCCCCCTTTCAGTTTCATTCCCTCTCCCCTACAGTGTGAGCCGAGATTTTAGCAGACAGATTGAGGTCAGTGGCTGGATTGAGGTCGAAGTATATTTCATCAGCAGTTCAGCTTGTACAGAACCCTAAACAATGTAATCTCAGTCTCAATCTCTTTGAAATGTGCATGTCATCCTCGTGTTTAAAAGTAAAAGCACAAAGCAGACTGAACTTGTTCTGAGAAAATAGCATTCTGGTTTTTAATGATAATGATTTCTGTAAATGTGTTGAAAAATAATTCCTCTGATGCATCCTAGAAGCTAAATCCAACATGATATGCTCCTAGTATGTCCCTGCTCTCATTAGACTCAGCTTTAGAAGAAATCATCTGGGATAAGAGAACGAGGAGTGCCCTCCCATATGCTCCGGGATCTGGTTTTGGCCAGTCAGAGTGTTTTCGCCGTCTGTTCAGAGAATGTGTCAAAGGGTCTGCAATTTAGGAAGATGAGCAGTTGGCCGTCTGTTCACCGGGCTCGGATCAAGTCACAGAGCTGAGAGTAGTGTGACACATCCTTTTATATTTAATGGAATACAGAACTTTTTTTACTTACTATATTTAGTTAGACATTTTTGGGGGTAGCTCCATCAATGTTAGCAATAACATCAGTGAAAATACAGATCATCAAAATCCTGTCAACATTTACATTAGGTGTGATTCGGATCAATAGCAACATCAACATGCTTTAATTAGCATTTGGCATTAATAAAGGATCATTCCACTGTTTTTGAAGAACACAAGGTAAACATGCTCCCACAGCTAGCTTGAAAAAAAAAGCCTGGATCTGAATTTTTCAGCGGTGTAAGGATTCAGAGTGAAAGATGAGGATAAAACCCATTGAAGGAAAGTAGATGGTATCTCCTGTCATGCTCCTCACCCCTTCGAGTGCTCAACTCACCTTCCCCTCCTTGATCTTGCTGCCAATGATCTGCCTCCTCTGCTGAATGATTTCAATCAGGAGATCACACTCCTCCATGAGCTTGCCCTCCTGACGGGATGCGTTCACCTGAGAACCAATTCAAAGAGAGGGTGTGATGAACAAAGAGATGGATGGATGGATGCTGGGGGTGGAGGACATGCAGGGATATATGTTTAAGAGCTCCGCATCGTGTCGGCTGAGGGACAGGATGTCATTTTCATCCATCAGACGTCCCCTCCTGTCTCAGGCAGACACTCGAGGAAGATGAGGCATATTCAGGCACTTTGCCTCCTGCTGGCTCGAGTGCTGACTGACAAGTGAAATCAGCAGGAAGCCCTGTGGCTGTTAGAAAGCAGACATGACACTCAGAGATATGCTGAAGAACCAGACCCGAGGGTTAGAGTTTGAAGTAAGGCTTTTTGAAGTGCTCCAGAACAACCCTCCACTATTTTAATGAATATTTTACTTTAAGAGATGAATTTGTGCTCTGCATGGATTCATTAAAAGTCATACAATAGAAATGAACATTGTGAACTTTAAGGAAGAGACAGCTGGAGTCATAACAAGGTAGAAATAAGCTAATGTTGTAAGATGAGGTAGGGAAAGATACTTAAACTAGCCAGGAAGTTTTTAAAGTAGCTTCTATAGCAACTGCTATTGAGCCACTGAAATTAGTCTTAAAGCCTCTGGTAACCCAAATCAACAAAAACGTTCTACCTGGGATATTTCAGACAATATGTAAATACTAAAACTATGTACAAATATTAGAACTCACTAGGACCGGTTCTCTAACTTTCCTCAGGACTGGTTCACTAACTTTCCCCAGGACTGGTTCACTAACTTTCCCCAGGACCGGTTCACTAACTTCCCCAGGACTGGTTCACTAACTTTCCCCAGGACTGGTTCACTAACTTTTCCCAGGACTTGTTCACTAACTTCCCCAGGACCGGTTCACTAACTTCCCCAGGACTGGTTCACTAACTTCCCCAGGACCGGTTCACTAACTTCCCCAGGACTGGTTCACTAACTTCCCCAGGACTGGTTCATTAACTTTCCCCAGGACCGGTTCACTAACTTTCCCCAGGACTGGTTCACTAACTTTCCCCAGGACAGGTTCACTAACTATCCTCAGGACCGGTTCACTAACTTTCCCCAGGACTGGTTCACTAACTTTCCCCAGGACTGGTTCACTAACTTTCCCCAGGACCGGTTCACTAACTTTCCCCAGGACTGGTTCACTAACTTTCCCCAGGACCGGTTCACTAACTTTCCCCAGGACAGGTTCACTAACTATCCTCAGGACCGGTTCACTGACTCTTCCCAGGACAGGTTCACTAACTTTCCCCAGGACCGGTTCACTAACTTTCCCCAGGACCGGTTCACTAACCTTCCCCAGGACCGGTTCACTAACTTTCCTCAGGACCGGTTCACTAACTTTCCTCAGGACCGGTTCACTAACTATCCTCAGGACCGGTTCACTAACTTTCCTCAGGACCGGTTCACTAACTGTTAACTGTTTGGTAAAGTGCTGCTCATGCTGTTGATTGCACTCCTAGTTGTTCAGGTTAGAGCATCCTAAGAGGAAAAATGGCGTCCAACTCCAATCTTACTCCAGTTGGAAGCTTGAACCGGCTCTAAAAGTTGTTCAAGTCTAATTCTGATCTCTCAGGTCGTTGCATAATGTCTAATTCCTCATTGTGGTCACTTCCTAGCGGCCCTTTCAGCACCTTGTGAAGTGTTCTCTTTCTGCGGCGGAGCGATAGCACAGGGGAGCAATGAAAGAGGAAATCCAGTGTGAGTGTTGCCAAGCCAAGAGGAGATTGCAGTTATTCACACACTCTCTTCAACACACACATGTTGACAGGTGTTTTATTAACGACATCATAGGGAGTCGTTCGCTCAGATCCCAACACGGCGGAAAGAACTTCCTTGATTTCTCCAACTCGCAGTCTTTATGTGATTTTTCTGCAGAGGAGTTGCCAACAGGCACAATTTGCCACCTGGATTATATCCTGTGGCTTATGCCCGACATGCTAATCTGAACGCTTTAGTGCTGTCGAACAGAGGAGCTGCAGTAAACGGGTGCATCTGTCTTTGTAACACTGCTAATTAGCTTCTTTGACATCACTGTGACAGCTTGGGGAGATTTAACTGCTTACTTTATGAAAAACTTTTTTTATGTGGTGTTTTGTGCTCCAATTAGAATACTTGCACAGATGTAAACAATAGGGTTTTAGGGTTGAAGCGTCTCTGAATATAAAGCCTGAAGACACATGATGAAGTGCTTTTTATTCTGCAGATTTTGACTGTTTCAGTCGTTTTTTTAATGCTCCATTTGGGTCAGCAGTTGTTTCCGACCACAAAGAAACTATTCAAACTTGAACTGCAGTAATGAAAGTTTGAGGTTTTGCTCCGGCTGTAGTCGTTGTTGAGTTTTCTCGAGGCTCTGATTCGCTGTTTCTGACATTTTGGGGCTGTAAATATCAAAAACTCAATGCGAATAAAGGTCTCAAGTTGAAATGTTGCTCATCTGACCTGAAAACCGCCCACAACCTTGCAACGTCACACACACACACACATTATTCCTGCACACCAGCAACCCTAATCCCAAAAACACTGGGATGCTGTGTAAAATGTTGACAAAAACCTAATTTGATGATAATTTAAACAATATGTCTCATTGAATTGTGCAAAGAAAACACATATTATATGATGAAACTGAAAAATATTAATAATTCATGACCAAAATATGCTAATTTTAAGTTTGAAACCAGGAACAGGTTTCAAAAAAGTTGTAACAGGGACAACAAAGCCTGAAAAAGTTGTATGACTCTGTAGTGGAAGTCACTGCATTAAAAACAGACATGACTCTGTAGTGGAAGTCAATGCATTAAAAACAGGCATGACTCTGTAGTGGAAGTCACTGCATTAAAAACAGACATGACTCTGTAGTGGAAGTCAATGCATTAAAAACAGGCATGACTCTGTAGTGGAAGTCACTGCATTAAAAACAGACCTGACTCTGTAGTGGAAGTCAATGCATTAAAAACAGGCATGACTCTGTAGTGGAAGTCAATGCATGAGCTCAAACTGGCCTACCTGCAGCCCCAACATTTGGCTCATATTGACTTAGAAAATATGACAAAAGAGACCCTGAAGTGTCGAGCGGCTGACTACACCAGGCCAGCATGGGTCAACATTTACTTTCAGAACTCCAGAGCCTGGTCTCCTCTGTTCCCAAATGTTTACCGAGTGCTGGAGAGGAGAGATGGTGGGACAAAACGGTAAACATGGCCCCGTCGGGACTATCTTGAAACCGGTCTTTGCACTCAAACCATCACAATCTGTCTGCATGTTGCACAGTGATCATACTTTTTCGGACTCGGTTGTTTTAGGATGAATCCATGAGTAAAGGGTTAACATTGTAAAACTGTGATAAACTGAAATGCGCCCAAACACACACAAACACACACAAACACACACACAGAGTCTGTGACCAGAGTACATAAGGCATGGAAAGATGTGGAACATCTAATGACTGTGGGCAGAGGCCTCTGGAGCCTGTGATCAGACTGACAGATTGTACCCTGGCAGGGACACTAAGTGACTCATTTAGCACAGAAAACACACACACACACGCTCACACACACACAGGCGTGCATACAGAAATGACTCAATCCTGGGGGATGTGCAAACTTTTAGAAAGCTTCAACTTTCTGCAAGGGAGGTGGTGTCAAACTTTATGAGGCAGGTCACAACACTGTGTATTAATTTTGGTACACCAAAAAAAAAGGAGAATCCCATCAGTGAGCATCTTATTCCTTCAGTTTGACAAAGTTCCAGCTGAAACACAGAGCAGGAATCTGACTTAATGTGGTGCACTTAATTGCATTAAATTGTTGGCACAGTTAAGCCACATCAAAGAGAGTGTTTTCAGGGGAACTGGAGTCCTTTCGAGAGGACCATTCGCCACTCAGCACACAGCTAAAGGAGTGTGCCATGTATGCTGCTTTGAATTTGAAGAGCAAGCGTACGTTGTGTTAGTTTTCTGATGTTCTTAAAGCATCTTGACGACTCCTGGTGCTTCGAGTGTGTCAGAAAACCCCAGGAGGCATCTCCTTAAAAGCTCCAGAGTAGATTAATCTGATGTGAAATATTCATAGAACACCGGTGTAGTGCTTTTTCCTGCATGACCTCTTTTTTTTTTCTTTTAGGACTGTCACTTTTTGCTTCGTGTACGTATGTTTTCATGGAGCTCTGCTTCTTTTCGTGTGCAGCTCAACTTTTCTCACTCCTTGTGCTTTTTCATTGCTCTGGAGGTGAAGATGTGACCATAATGCACTGGGGGAAACATGTGAAGCATTCTTTTCCTCCTTGGTTGATTTATTTATGACTTATTAAGTGCACTGTTTGCCTCTTTTTGCTCCTTTTCTGATTATTAAAGAGGATCGAAGAGGTTGAGCGTTCCTTTCCTGTTTAGAATTCCTGCATCATCACAATTTCCCCTCCAGCTAAGCTCCTGGCAAACATCATTGCGTGATAGCAACACGACTCTCACACACACACTCAGCACTCTGGCAATAAATAAATAAATAAATAAATAAATACAAAATAAATCTCCTAAGTAAATCACAATCCTCTTTCCTTGCAGTTTGTGAAGGTTTGCCAGCCAGGGGAGGCTGCTCTCCATTATTTCCAAAGCAAGATGTCGCAGCCTTTTAACCCCGTGGCGTTGCTTTATTTAAAGCTTCTTAGCAGGCCAAGCGTTAGATGAACAGGCAGGCTTAGCGCAGAATTGCCCTCAGTGTGCAAAAACACACACACACGTTCACACACAGTTATTAATTTAATGGTAAACATGAAGAGAGGAGCAGATGTTGAGTAATTGCAGGAGGACACACGCCAGTTTTACATGAATAACAGTGTTTGTATACATGGAAATTGTTCTAAAGCAGTTTTAACAGATTCTACTACTAAAAAATGTGAAAAGGTGTACTGGGAATTTTTGTATACCTTAAAATTAGCTCTTAACATTATCATTGCATGAGAACTTAGTACATCCTTGCCTTATTGAAAGAGCAAAGTCATGTTTAGTTTGACTTTAAAGGAATAAAAATACATCTCCAAATTACAATTACACTTTAATTAATGCTAACTCACTTTGTCAATATAATGTCAGAAACATATAAAGTCCAGGAGCGCCATTTTTTTTAAATATTAGAATACTTTTTGGTGAAAAACCTTTAAAAGAAACAATAAAAAATATTCCTTTAAATATTTTTATTCTAAGTGTTATTGAGAAAAACGTACAAAATAACTTTTTTCAAGACGTCTGTTTTTCGTTAGCTGCTAAACTTAGCAACATGCTAAGCTAATGAACACTTAAGTCTTGAAAAAAGTTATTTTGTGCATTTTTCCAAATTGCACTTTAATTATAAAAATATTAAAGGAATATTTTTGATGTTTTCTTTTCAAAAATCTAACAAAATCTTATTCTAATACAAAATAAAAAGGTGCTCCTGGACTTTATATGATTTCTAACATTATATTGACAATGCAATCTTAAGTCATGAAACAAGTAACTTGTAAGTTGCTCAATCCCTTTTTTAATTTTAATATAAATACAGAAAATAAAGTTTTAAATTAGATTAGTTTGGATGCTGTTTTTGTAATATGTTAAAAAATGCAGAAAACACAACTCATCTAATTTTCATTATGTATGTCCAGAGGCGTTAGACTATCCAGAAAGCAGGTCGCCAGTTAATAGGTCAGTGGTGACCCCAGAGGAACGTTAGACTGACTCACCTCCACATGTTGACAAGTCTGGATCAGCTTCCCCATCAGCGACTCCAGCTCGTTGTTCCTCTTGATCAAGTTGCTCAGATTGGTGTCCAGGGCTTGCTGTAGCGGGAACACAAAGCACAAGAGGAGGAAGGATGAGAAACAAAGCTGAAGTAATAAAAAGAAGGAAGCACAGAAACTGAAGAGAGCTGGGAAAGATATCTCCATGAAGGCTCCTCTGCTTGCAAGACAACCTCAGGCGCTACACCCAGAAAATTCAGAAGAAAGTTGTAAAGTGGGATGAGGAAGAAGTCTTTGATTCAGCAAAGAAAAGCAAGATTTCATCCCAACTATCCAAGAAACCCTCAGGAGTTTTGTGGCGGCGCCTTCAGGGTCCACATACCTCCGAGCGGGGGTGATACCCCTCATCCCTGTACTGCCTCCTCATCCTGCCCCCCGACTGAGTCTGAAGCCGACCGAGGATCCTACTCTAGGAGAGGATGTGACTGGGACAGCCACTCCACTGAGCACCAAGCCATGCGCAAACTCGGCCGAGCGGCAAATTAGGCATCAAAAGCTTTTCCCCTGTGAGAGCACGAATCCGGAGCAGCAGTAGAAGAAGAAGAAGCAGTAGAAGTAGCGCTTTCAGCTAACGAACCGGCAAACAGGTGACAGGACGTCAGCTCAGTCCCCTCCCCCTTATTTCCCCTCTTTTCCCTTTTTTTTTCACCCGCCCGCCCAGGCGCAAGCTGTCTCTTTCACTTCCAAGACCGTCATAGAATTGCCAAACGGAGCGCGCTTAAGCTGCTCTGATGCTGCGTCTTCACTGTCCCGTTCTAAACTGTTCTCTGGCTCAGTTTGAGGTCTGACTCGACGGATGCTGGGATGTCTGGCGAGTCTTGGAAAGTGGTGGGAAAGTTCAACGAAGCGGAGAGGTATACCTCCAAAAACTGGCATCAGAAAAACTACAAAACCCACAACTTCTGAGGAATGAATCAACACCTTAAAGGAGCTTTAATGCAAATCGGCGTTACCTTAAATCACTTTTTACAGCAGGGTAAACAAACCCAGGTTCTGAAGCTACACAGAGGATTAAAAGGAGCTTCCCCCAGAGGGAGTATTGAATTAACAGCGGCGGTATAACCACACAAAGATGCTGGGATTTGTGCGTTTTTGTGTGTGCTCTTTCATGACACTAGGAGCTTAATGGATGGCCTTAATACGGCCATGACACACAAAAGCAAAAGAAGGTCTACCCTGAGAGGAAAGTAACGCTACTGCAGCTATCATACGAAGAGATAAAAATAAACCTCTTAAAGGAGCAGGAAGAAACACACCAATCGCACATCAGCAACATTTAAAATACAAGTTCAAGCATCACATGCACGCAATCTTCGGTATATGTAAGCAAGGGAACAACAGCAGCATCACAGGGATTTACATGCATTAAGCTGTCAGTCAGTGTGTGTGTGTGTCAGATTTGGACACAAAGGGGTTAACTCTCATCCACAGTGTCCATGCTGCCAACCAGAATAAATCTCTCTGAGCCGAAACCGGCCGCCCGCCTGTCAACTTGATCATCTGTCAATCACCCCGCTTGTTTTTCCCAGGCTTTCTATTTTTTTTTGTTTTGATTGAACACTCCCTCAACCCCCCTACCCAACTAAAAAACACAAAGTTAATCTCTGCCCTAAACCAACCGAGCTGAGGAACATTGAGTTGATGAGTTTTCAGATATACAGTAAGCCAATGCATTCAGATTTACTGAGTGTGGAAGAGATGAAAGGTTTCTCTATAAATAAAGCTTGATTGATTGATTTAATTGGATTTCAAGGAAGGCCCCTGCCTCACAGTGATCCAAGTGTTGGACTGGAACTGGGTATCTGCAAATATTCAATATTAAAAAATGGGATGAGGGGGGCAAAAAAGCTGATCAGGACATCCCTAGTAAATATAAACTTGTATTTTCACAGCTGTTTTAAACGTTTCCGTTAATAGTTGCATCACAGTTTGCTCCACTTTTGCCATTTTTGTATCCATACCACCAAAAAGTAGCACACCAACACACCCTGGAGTATACTTTAATGTTAAAACAGCAATCTTAAAAACTGGAGGTCACCAAAATCAAGATATTTCGCTCATTTTTAAGAGGACTTTATCTGTTTGCATTGAAATACAGAGAGAAGGTGGTCTCCATCCAATCCAAACTCCACACAGGCCACCTAGTAGCAGCAGAAATGTTCCTCTGACTCAGCTGTGGTAGACGGGATGAAGTGTTGCCTCAAATGTAAATATGCTCCTAAAAATACGACTCGTTCAGTCAGCTAATGGAGTGTTTCTACAAAAGAAAATCTGCTTCCATCTGCTTATACTCATGTGGAAAGCTCAGATCCTCTCTCAGTGCCTTTGAATATCTCCCAGAATCCACTTCTGACACTAATGCAAACTCTGCAGATTTTTTTTTTACCTCCAAACGTCGCCCTCTTAGCCGATAAATCTGACTTTAATGGATCTAAATCCCACCATGTGTCACTTTTGTGTTATTTTTTGCTTCCCCTATCCAAATATGTAAACCTCATTGTCATCAGCGTATCGAGCGTGCATGGGCGTATGGGGATGTCGGGGATGGGTGAGCTTAATCACCCTAAAGCAGTGCAGATAAACCAATGCAACACACACACACACACACACACACACTTACAGATAGAGACAGGTAGGCGACTGCATTAGAAACTTTCTCTGGGAGCTAAATAAGCTAAAAGATTTATGGTGACACTGAGCAGGATTGTGTTCCCGGAAATCCACGACGAGCTGCCAGAGTTTCACTTGATGCTTTTGCTTGTTCCAAAAGTACCTCAGGGGTGTGTGTTAGAGCAATCAGAGGAACCTTAAAAGTAAAATGAGAGCAAGGTGGCCACATAAGACATAAATTAAAGAGGAAGTGGGCCAGGAAAACAAAAAAAGTAGGACAGAAAATATGACTAAACCGCAAGATTCGCCGCTCACTTCCTGTGTCTTCATATCTGCTTCCCTCTCCACACACTACCACATCGACTTTATCTTTTATTGCTGAGTCATCACTGTATTGGGTGATCTATATCAGTTTGAGTGCAGTGATATGTTTCCCTGACATCCACTTTTTCCACTTTTACTCCTCTGTAAATTGGAAACGATGTGTTTGTGTCACTCCGGGAGAAACAGAGATGACTTCGGCAGAAAAGCACGCCGGAGAGAAAGAGGACGGAGAAGCGAGGGAGGCGCATTGTACTGGAGGAAATTGGGAAAAGATGGAGAGTGTGTGATTGTGTTTGCGTTTGATTGAGAGACCAGAAGGCCCCGGAGCAAAAGGAACACTCAGTACAGAAAGAGAGGGAGTGGAGACAGAGTGCTGCACGATGAACTGGAGATCCTCAGACAATGAGTCTTATTCACATCAACTGAGGACAGAAGCAGGTGTCTTTTAGAGGTGGAGATAAATGTCACAACACCGTGTATTTGCAGTATAATGGAGATGCTTTCCAACAGTGCGTGAGTTTAATTTCATACATTTGGGCTGCAGTGGTTACATGTAAACTGAAGGCTGTATTTAAGCTTTCAATTAAAGTCAACAAGCCTTGTCAACCTGTTAACACACACTGAGTCTGCCTTTAAAGGATCCAACTGATAAACAACTCAATGTAAAGCTGCTATTATCAGTATTTATTTACTAGCAATGGATGACATGACAACCAAGTTTCAACCATATTCCTGCTGCCCCCATGTGGTTGAAAAAAAGTACTTAAAGCTACCGTTCCTTTTTTTTGATATTATTTTTGAGGCTTTTATCAACTCGCTAGACTGGACATTGCAAAACAGGGAAGAGGCACTTGGCTAAATGTTCTCTCCTAAAGAGAATACTTTATAATGTTTTCTCTGATGGCAGTGCATCACAAAAGACATGATGTTGTATTGCTTTTTCCACTGGGATGGCTCTCGAGAGGGTACTTTGTCATGTTTTCTCCAATAGGAGGGTCTCAAAAGAGACATTATGTTGTGTTTTCTCCAGTAGAAGGCGTTTAGAAATATTGATGGTGTGTTTTCTCCACTGGAAGGGAATTGTTTTAGACATTTTGTCTCCTGAAATCGCTCATGAGAGGGCACTTCATGCTTCTTCAAACAGACGGACATCCCAGAAGATATTGTATTGTGTTTTCTCCACATGAAGGGCATTCTGTCACATTTTCTCCACTGACATGGCTCTTGAGAGGACACTTTGTAGTCTGGTTTCCAATGAAGTGATGTTGGGATGCCATTGCAATGGCTCTCATGAGTGTAGTTTATGTTTTCTCTGATGAAAGGGTGTCCTAGAAGACCTTAGATAGTGTTTTCTCCACTGGAAGGGCAGCTTGGAGGAAACTATTGTGCATTTTCTGGAGTCAGGGCACTCTTGAACAGAAGATATCTCACATAGAATGATAACCTATAGAGCTGTTTTTTGTTTTGTCTGATTGACAGTTACCCCAGAGGTCACTTTATCCCATTTCTCTACTGAAGGCGACCCTGCAAGGCACCTCATCATGTTCACATGTCATCAAAGAGGGCACTGTTGGTGCAAAACCCCAAAAAATGGGTGCATCAAGGGGACAACTGCTGCCAAATGGAGTCGGCTCCATTGTACACCTTGAGATTGCTGCAGCAAGGTGAGAACTTAAAAGGTCAGACTAACAAGCTTTTGAGCTGCTATTGCTCTTTAATGATTCAGGTAATGGGGAGATTTTCAGAGTCAAGGTAAATTCAAGGGTGGAAATTGTCATCATAATAGGTAGAAGTGTAATAAAAAGTAAGGGAATAGGTATATGTGTGATTTGAAAGATGAATGAGACAGGCAGCTGGAGGACAAAAAGGTAAATATAGTGCTTATCAGTGATGTTACGCTGCGACTGTGTGTGCTTTATTTTACATGTGGCGTTGACAACCTCAGTATGTTTCAATACTCCAACAGCTGATTAAACCAAATGGATTATCTCATGAGCACAACTAAACCTCTGATTTGAAGCAGCAGACACACACAAACACACACAAAGCAGCTTCCATCTTTTATCCTCAAGGTTCTTTCTCTGCAGACCAGCAGCCAAGGACTTTAAAAGCTATTTCCAGGCGCCTTCTTCAGTCAATTTCCTGTGACGGGGGTAATTTTATCTCCCCAAAAAGGATGGGTGTTCCCACAGTAACCTCCACGGCTCTTATCAGACACACACCACCACTGCTACTGCCAAAGAAAGCTATTCCAATCATCTGATATATTTTTTTCACTTCCTGTGAGGAGTGGGGATATCTTAAATTCCTGCAGATCAGGGCGAAAAAAAAGCGATATGCATGAAATGGTCCGGAAAATACAACCAAAATAGTTTCAACTTGTCAGACTTAGAAATGAAAGGAAACATCATATCTGTGTAAAAAGAGGGGGAAAGAACCATCTGTAACATCTCAAGTACTTCAAGCTGTTACCGTTTGGCTTACAGGGCAGAAAGAGGCTTTCATGCCTGAGCTGCTCCCCCAAAAGTTTTCTGTCTTTATGAATTAAAAATCAAATGTGGTGTTCGGTGTAAATATTGCATCACAGTCGGGCTGTTTCCTGTTGTAATTAGCTGAGACGTCAGTGTGTTTGTCCCCTGTTGCAAAGTTTACTTGAACTCAACTCTAGTTAAGTGTTCCTTTAATTAAAAGCATCCTTCTTTGTGTTAAATGTTAAAAACATCTGATTATATAGTCATAATCAAAGACCAAATCACTCCCCTGTCAAGCTGTCAATGTATGTGTCAGGAAACGCTGCCAGGCTGCCATGCACAGATGCAAAAAAGAAACCACAGAAGAAGAGAATGTTTACTGAATTAAGGTTAAGTGAAGTGACATGAGCAGCTTTCGCCTCAGGCTGAGATGTATTTAAAGCCTCACTTATAATGAAGCCGCAGCAAAACAAGCCAGTGAGGGAGAAGAAGCAGAGATGGGCTTTGCATTTATCTTATATATTATCCATCATGTCTTAGAATAAAACTCATGTTTGACTTTAAATCAATGAATGTAGCTGACATTTACAAACTATGTAGATTAATTAGATGCTCTTTTAAAGATGAAGCAAAAAAATGTGTATTACAACAAATAGTATATTTTTCTTGGCACAAATTCAAACCTAAAAACGATGAATAAACATTCACACAGTGCAATATGAAGTCTGATTAAGGGTTGGATTTAACTTATTAAAGAAGCTTTGGGATGTGGTGTAACTAGCATAACATAATACTGTAGCAAATGTTAAGATTTAAGGGATGATGAATACTAAACGGGGGTTATCCATATTAAAATGTAGACAAGGTAGAGCTGGGCGATATGTGGAAATATGCTGGTTTGTTAGCTTGTATCTGGATTTAGTTTTCTGATGAGCTTCTTGAATCCATCATTTCTGACGGTGCTAACAGGAAGCAGGTCTTTTCCACTCCGAACGTCTTTAAGCCCCGCCTACCTCTCACCCTGCGTTCACTGGCGTCTTCTTCTTCTGTCTAATGTTGGGTGACAACCAGCGTTGAATGCTCACCAGCGCCCCCTCCCTTTCCAGTGGTTGGGGGTGTTATTACAGATTTTAGATTTTTTATCAAACATTAGTTTTAATTATATTGAGGAAATAATTATTGTGATGGAATTATCGCCCAGCCCTAAGACAAGGCGAGCAAGAATCCTCTGCTTTTCCCCTGAGTCCTTCCTCAACCTGAAGGTATGCCAATGGATGCTAACGAATGCCAATGGAGAATGAATCAGAGCCATTGGCCTAGCGGTCTAAGCGTGCCTCATGTACAGAGGCTTTAGCCCACAGGTTCTATTCCAGCCTCAACCATTTACCGCATGTCATCCCCCACCCTCCACTCACCACATTTCCTGTCTCTCTTCAGCTGTCCTATACTTTGAAGGCGAAAATGCCCAAAAATATAACTTATATTGCGTAGTTTCAAAATGTGACAATGCAAGTTAAAGATGTTGACGTCAGCTGTAGTACTGTTTTGGTCCACTAGGGGCACCAAAGCATCACAAAGTGAAAGCTGCTCTCATTATAAAGCTCCTCACGGTAGCTTTAATATAAAAAAGTTCTGTTTTTTCCCCTTCTTAATGCAGAGATCTGCAGGGTCACCTCGGGGCTAACAGGGTCTTAACCAGTGTTTGGTATTAAGCTCATGTCATGTGCCAGCTGCCTTGCATGACGGCTTAACATTCAGTCAAATCCCCTCAAACTTTTTGGCATAAAGGGCCTATTTGTTTCCTTTGTATATGAAGAAGAAGAAGAGGAGTGTCTGAGTGTATCTGGAGACAGGTAGGACATCTGTAGCGTACGTGTGTGCAGACATCCGTGCTTGAGTTTGCGTGTTTTCAGAGAAACAAAGACAGCATGCTCCGAAGTTCTGAAGCAGTCATACGTGCTTTTTTTCCATCTGCTCGTACTGCTCTAACAGTGACAGACGGAGGCACATGATTTATTCATGTTGTGTTCATTCTGATGGTAACAGAGTGCTGTACCTATCATTTCTCATATCACACGAGTCTGATAAACTGTAATGCTGCAGGTCTTAAGAAGTATTTATCAGCGTTTCCTGATGTGACACCTCTGTAAGTCACAGTGCTTAGTCAGGACCCTCAGAATAATGACTGTCACTGTTTTATGATCCGACGCTGTGGTTAAAGTTTAAATAGGTCAAAGTACCAAACCTACTCAAGGTAAAAAGAGACTTGAGTGTAACATTGGAAGGTTGCATGCTGTGCCCTGCTCTAGATTAGGCTGTAACTTTTGGAGAGGAGTTGACTTTAATTATTTATTTATATTTTGGAGCAGCAAGGTTGTGATGCAATTAAATATATAAAAAGTTATAGAGGAAAGTTACAATGTCAGGTCATTAAAATAAACTTATATCATGAAGAAAAAATAGAAATAAAACATGTGAACCACAAGTGAATAAATATAATAAATAAAGGAAATATATATCAAATATAACTGAATTAATATATAAAATATATACAACTAAATAAAAATATATATAAGTAAATAAAAAATGTATTCAACTAAATAAAAAAATACATATAACAAATTGCAAAATATACAACTAATCAAAAAAATATATACAACTTAATAAAAATAATGTACAACTAAATAAAAAAATATATATAACTAAATGAAATATATAAATACAAATAAGAATATATATACAATTAAATACAAAATATATACAACTAAATAATAAATATAAACAACCTAATAGAAAATATATACATCTAAATAAAACATATATACAACTAAATAAAAAAATACATACAACTGAATTAAAAATATATGCAACTAAATTAAAAATTATACACATTAAATTAAAAATATAAACAAATACAAAATATATACTTCTAAATAAAAAGATATATACAACTAAATAAAAAATATATACAACTTAATAAAAAAATATATACAACTTAATACAATATATGTACAACTAGTTAAAAAATGTATACACCTAAACACAAAATATATACAACTAAATAAAATATATAACTCAATACAAAATATATACAACTAAATACAAAATATATACAACTAAATAAAAAATATATACAACTAAATAAACCTAAGCTCCTAGATGTCTGTGCAAACCTGTTCAGCTACAGGTGGTGTGTGTTAACGAGGAGCGACTGTATACATGAAGTCCTCAAGCAATGAATTAAAATTTCATCATATGGAAGCTAACAAATGTTGAATCCCATACTGTGCTTCACATGTGTTCCCCTCTCATGCAGCCAGCTGACATGGATGCTCATACAGTATCTGATTAAATCAGTGCCTGAGCAGAAAGAAAGTGCTCCTGCTTTGTTTCCATGCGCTGCAGCTGATAATTAGCCTGTATGATAACTGCTGTGTGAGCTGTGTGCACTGACCTGAGCCACGCTACATTATCTGGCCAGATGAACGCAGGGAGAAACAGAAGCATGATAATTAGATGATGCACTGACCTGTAGTTTTCCTGCTAATTATTCCTCTCTGCTTAAATTTGCTGAAACACGCAGGATAAAGACGGTACAGATGCACTCGTCGTCTGCTGTGGTGATGAAGGGCAGCGAGCCCGTGATTGGAGGATGAATGGCTGGAAAAATGAAAGGGTGCCAGCCAGCAGAGGGCCCGGATAATGATAAGAGGGTCATCATGCAGATTAATGGATACCTCACTGCAATACCAACCAATGTGAGGTGTGGATTCTGGTTATTTTTGACTCTTTAGTATGTTTGATGTATCAAAAATCATCATTTTTCATATTCAACATCAACTTTCCATCAACCAGAGTCTCAGCAGCTTTTCTCTGCAGCCATCACAACCTTGGAACCAGTTATTGTGATTCCCTCTCCTCCATTATATCACTAAAGCCACGCCGCCTCTCTGAGGACGTCTAATAAATTCCTTCACACTCAAACGTGTGTTTCAAACCTCCCTTTAAAAAGGAAAAACTGTTCCTCATAGGAATCACACGGCAGCGTTTCATTTACAGACGCTTAGCGAGGCTGAGTAAACACTTTACAACACTTTTCCCAGCAAATGTGCGGCTGGAAGCGCTCCCTGGGTGAATGACACTTTGGAAACGTTGAATGAATGTTCCCACACGTTCTGTAATGTGTGGAATAATCAGCGAGTTTGAGAAATGTTTAGGTGCTATGACTTTATACATCCAAATAGTGAAATTTGATCCAATTAAAACAGATTCTGCCGCGACTGTGAGGCATTTAATGGGCGACTAGGAATATAAGGGTACACATGACCAGCCAGCCAATTAACATCGCCCATCTGGTTTTATTTTATATTAATTTTAACATTCTCTGCTGTACTTTTTAAAATAAATGTGAAGGAGTTCCTAAGAATATAAAGAAAGACTATATACTTGCATGTTATTCATAAATCTAAGCTTGTTAAAAAGGACGTTAAAGCCACTTGAATTAAAAACATAAATAATTAAATATAAAGACCTTTTTTTAAATTATATTAGCCTTGGAACAAAACATCAATTACATTTAGTTACATTATGTTGACTTGCAGACTCAATTTTTAGATTAATCCCTTAAAAATGTTTAAAAAAATAGAGTGAAAATGTTAAATTCAAGAGTTTAAAGCTTCTTTGAGGAACTTCTTGTGTGTTGATTGTGGCGCCCTCATGTGGACAAAGCACTGACCCTGCACTCTTGGCTTTAATGTCTTGTTCATGTCCTGTTCATGAACTTATTTCTTTTAATTGTCAAATAGCAGTCTAACTGAGAATCTTTGATGTTGAATATGTTCAAAAATAGAGTTAAAATGTTAAATTCTAATGCATTTAAGAAGAATTTGAAGCTCCTGTGAGGAATTTCCCGTGTGTTGATTGTGGCGCCCTCATGTGGACAAAGCACTGACCCTGCACTCTATTAGTTCATGAACAGGACACACAAGCAAAATGTTAAATTGCAGTCTTATCAAGACTCTTTGATGTTGAAATTGTTAAAAAATAAAGTTTAAATGTTAAATTCTAATGCATTTAAGAAGAATTCAAAGCTCCTGTGAGGAACTTCTTGTTTGTTGATTGTGGCGCCCTCATGTGGACAAATTATTGACCTTGAGTTCTTGGGTTAAATGACATGTTCATGAGCTAATTTCTTTTAAAGGTCAAATTGCAGTCTTATTGAGTATCTTTGATGTTGTGAATGTTAAAAAATAGAGTTTAAATGTTAAATTCTAATGCATTTAAGAAGAACTCAAAGCTCCTGTGAGGAACTTCCTGTGTGTTGATTGTGGCGCCCTCATGTGGACAAATTATTGACCTTGAACTCTTGGGTTTAATGTCATGAACTCATTTCTTTTAAAGGTCAAATTGCAGTCTCATTGAGTATCTTTGATGTTGAAAATGTTAAAAAGGCAGTTTTTGAAGGCGGCCTTCTGGGTCACATATGTACCCAAACTTTACAGACGTACATTATGAGACCACTGGAGCATCCTGGGGACACGTTTCCTACAGTAACACACACATTTACACACACACACACACACTCTGCTTCTATGGACATTACCAGCACGCTCTAATAGCCATGCTCAATTAAGCACACCTACGCCCAGCAGGCAATCGGCGCTTGTTAACCTGCAGACTCCATACGTCGTCACTAATGACACTCTGCACATCGAACGTTGTGTGCATGCCTCTGAATCCCCTCCCAGCACACTGGCATGAAGCAGCGATTATGCTAATTACTTAATTATTCAGGGGAGATAATAATTCAGCAGGAGATGATAAGATCTGAGCTGATAATTGAGCGAGATACCTGGGTAAGGGTAACGAGGGATTTCATACTGCAGAGGAGCGTCAAATTAAAGTTTAACATTCATTATGTGTGTTTGAGAAATAAGGGAAGGACTCTGTCACCTTGCTGTGTGAATCTTTGGAATAACTTGTTTCCTTACCCTGAGTTTCTCGTAGCGGTCGCTCAGTGCTGCCACCTGGTGGTCCCTGTGCCGTCCGACCAGTTTGCACAGCGAGCAGATGAGCTGGTCGTCGCTGACACAGTACATGTTCACCTTCTCCTCCTCGTGCTCCAGACACTGGAGCCCCCTGAGGTGGGAGTCCTGCAAGGGCTCGATGAGCCTGTGTCCGGTGAACGGCTTCTTGTTTGGGTGAGTGGCCCGCAGGCACTCCTCGCAGTACGACACCTCACATGTCACACATGTTTTCACAGCGTCCTGAGGCGGGTCCTGCTCACAGAACTGGCACTGGACCGGCTCTGGGGGCGTTCCTGGACTGGACATGGCGGCGCTGACTGGAACCAGCGCCAATCTGTTGCTTCCTTCCTCCCCGGGAGAGTTGGGCCCACTGTGGGGCGCAGGTAGCGGTAGAGGAAGCCCAGCTGAAGACGAGGCCCTCTGGACTCGATCGATAATGTTCTGCAGGGTCACGTTTCTCTTTAGTCCTTCTAGTCCACGTTCAGGACTCAAGGAAATGACATATCTACAGGTGGGGCACTGGAAGGCTCCGATACTCTGAACGGACTCGTTGGTGGCGCAGTGTGAGATGAGGATGCGGTGGGCGCAGCCGAAGCACAGGCTGTGGGCGCAGGGGAGCAGCAGCGGGTCTTCAAAGAGCTCCAGGCAGATTGGGCAGGTCAGCTCTGACTCCAGAGTTTCCATTCTGCTCAGAGGAGGCCAGGCGGGACCAGGCGCAGCGTCAGCGAAATCCAGAAGAGCCGCTCAGCTGTCTGCAGGCCGGAGACAGAGAGAGATAGAGATGGAGGGAGGCAGACAGAGGGGAGGAGGGGAGAGGAGGGGAGGAAGAAGAAGGATTTGTGATTAAATGGTGTGAAAGAGCTTATTCCTCTCTGTGAGATCTCAGTGGAGCAGACCAGTGAGTGGACTTCCAAAATACAGCACTTAACAGTCTGACATTCACTTCAGCTACCTGAGACTGGCACCACACTGTGATGCTGCAGATATTACTTCTGCACTTATGTTTGAGTTGCATGTGTGGAGGTGGTTGCAGCTGTTAAGTTTGTGCATGCAAACCTGCAAAGGATACTTTGTAAAGTAATAATTTCAATAAAATAAAATCAATAAAATCTGATAAATACTGTGAAAAAAACTAAATAAAATATATTAAATAAAAACAGAGAAATACTAAAATAAAATTAATAAAATAAGAACATATAAATACTAGACAAAAATATAATAATTCAAATAAAATTACTAAATAAAATCTGAAAAATACTAGAAAAAAATCAATTTAAATCAATTTAAAAAATCAGATAAATACTAGAGAAAAAATTAATTATTTCAATAAAATGAATGAAATAAAATCAGGTAAATACTAGAGAAAAATAAAATAAAATATATTTTAAAAATCAGATAAATACTAGAAAAAAAAGAAATAATTTCAATTAAATAATGAAATGAAGTCAGATAAATACTAGAGAAAAATTAAATTATTTCAATCAAATCAATGAAATAAAATAAGATACATACTAGACAAAAATAAAATAAAATCAATTAAATAAAATCAGATAAATACTAGACAAAAATCAAATAATTTCAATAAAGGCAATAAAATAGAATCTATTGAATACCATAAAAAATAAAGCAAATAAAATAATTTAAAATAAAATAGAAATTTAAAATAAAACAATAAACACACAGCTAAATACCAGCTACACTGACCAGCTTGTGCATTTCTCAGCAGATATTTCACCCTAAAAAACTAGATACATTATTCATCATGATCTATGACAAGATTTCCCACAGTGGTGAGGATACAAGATGTTAAATGTGAGCGTTGTGACGGTCCGATGTCATCATTAACTTTTCATGCACTAAGAACATCACTGAGCTGAAAGCAATCGTCATAAATCGATGTTCTCAGCTTCAAACTTTCTGAGCTCTGTGCTGCCTGAAAGTTCTGTTTCTCTTTGTGCCTTCTTTATTTATGAGCTTTGCCCGAGGGCTGCGGAATAAAAACAACAAGAAGTCAGGAGAGTTTGTTGGTAGCACCAAACTTTCAACAGAAGAAAGATGAGATGAAGACTGAACAAACAGGAAGAAGGGACTGTTGGAAGAAAACAGGGAGGATTAAAACTGCAGTGTAGAGATGGTGTAAAAGAAAGAATTAAAATGTGTCTTTAAAGGGAAACTTAATGCTTATAATGTTAACATTAATCTATGTGGAAATGGAAGCTGCAGCTATTCATTCTAGTCATGAAGCATGTGTTTTTGAGGCCAGGTAAGAGTCCACGGTGCTGTTTCTGCAGCAGATGTCACTGTTCACTGAGCTTAAGCCATATGTGCATCCAGCTGCACTGTACCACACACATAATCTCCCTCCCACTCGTTCTGATCGCCATCTTTAACCATCACTCTCTTTCATTCTTTGCAGAAAAACAAAGACTGCTGCCCAGATGAGCTGCAGGATCAGAAAACGGACGTCCGTGCACGAATAAAACGTAAAGATTCATCATGAAGACTCAACAAATGTGAGGTCAGGAAATACATTTTAGAATGGAAGGATGAGAGAGGGCAGACATGGAGAAGGAAGGATGGAAGTGATTCAGCAATCACACGCTTCAAATGAAGTGGAATGGGCGAGTGTTTGGAGCGACTGTAAACACAATCCTCAGAGACACACAAACACACACATACACGTTTACACTCCTGTCTGCACACACTGATGCACGCTTCCATAAGAGCCCCCCTCAGGTGTTTATGTTTCAGGAGATGCTGAGCACTGATTCCTGCTGACAGAATCGATGATGAATCAGGATGTTACCAATCTGGGGCTAAATATAACCACGCCTGTTGGGCTGGTATGGCATGATGTCAACCTATTATTTGTGTCCTGCTGGAATATGTTTTTTCCAGCGTTTTAAAGCTCCTGTGAGGATCTGATTTGACACCTACCCCCTCGCGGCGAATCAGGCCTTATAACTCACAATAGAGAAATTCTCAATCTTGTTGCTGATGCTCTTGTTTCCTTTGTAGGTCATACAAAGATGCCACTTTTAAGCTGTAGTGCTGTAAAATGATCAGTTATTGGTTCATTTCTGAGGGGTATTTACTTTTCAGACGCCTGGTAGAATGTAACTTCTTAGTTTCTAATATGCCCTAAAGTAGTGCCTGTTCCTCTATTTCTGGTTAATGTCAGTTCAGTATCCATGGACGATGAAGAGGGGGGCCTGTGATGAAGATAGATGTGTTTTAATTTTTTTTTTCAACCAGATCTGTCTTAGCAGCTTCACTGTTTTCTCCACAAGGGGGCGCCAAAGTTAGAAAGGACCCCATAGTACCTTTAAAACTAAGTTGAGGCATCTTTGATAGAAAAGAGAAATCAAACAGCTTTAAAGTGAGGGATGACATTCTAAAAAAAGACAAATAGAAATCATTATGATGTTTTATTTTTATTAATATAACCCTGTGTTAAAAAGGAAGTAAGAAAGACGGCTTAGGGGCGATGTTTAGTGCAGGCCGGCAACAGGAAGCAGGAAGACACTGCGGTTGCTTCTCTACGGTGTGCCACAAGGGACAAACTAGCATCAATTAAAAGAAGAAATGCCTTAATCTCCGACTGTAATCTCATCCTGATTAAGACAGCTTTAAAGTCTGGAGCAACGAACGGGATTCCAGTTTGTTTTGCTGCCCCCTAGTGGCCAAAGAAACCCCAGAAATGTAGCTTTAAGTTTGCAGCATGATGGCAAAAAGCTGGCTGAGATTTCTCCTTTGGAACTGGTATTTTCACATGTACAGGGAGAAAAATCTGCAGAGATTGAGTTCACTACTTTCTCCACAAGGGGGCGCCAAAGTCAGAAAGTCCCACAAAGTAGCTTTAAAACTATTTTGAGTCATATCTGAGACAGAAGAGGAATCAAACTGCTTCAAAGTGAGGGATGACATTTTTAAAAAGACAGTTTGTGTTTCAGAGATGATAAAGAACCGCCTGCTCCTTCTATAGAGGAATAAAAGAGTCTGTGCAGGGGTCTAAACATCGTGCAGGAGGAGGAGAGGTGAATAAATCACGCTGATTTCACATTGCAAAGTCCAAGTAAATGTATGCACTGTGCTGTTTATGTTATCTGGCTGGAAGCTGTGCAGAGACAGACAGTATTTTACATAAGCACATATAAAAAGTTTGTGCCAAGGCCAGGAAAAGTTCGACACTGATGGAGCGCTGACAGGCTGCTGCTTGACGGGAGGGAAACCTGGAGGCGCTCGCGGATAAAACGAATAAATCCACCTTATTCTGACAAAGACAAACACGCACGTTAAACCTGACTGAGAGCTCACACACACACCAACAGAACCCCACAAATCCAAAGTGGCAGGTGAGACAGGGTGAAGTGCCTCTCAGTGCACCATAGGTGACACTGTTGAACCGCGCAGAGAGGTGACGGAGGAATTAGGGAGGAAGAAGAGGGAGGAGGGAGGAGGGAGGAGGGGGGAGGAAGATTTCATCCTGGAGGAGGATTTTTGGTCAAATGGAGTTGAAGTTGTTGATTTTTTTCCCACCATCATGCTGTGATTCATGCTGCTGCAGTGGGAGGAAACATGCTGTCCTCTGTGCTGGTGCCAGGAATTAGACAGTACCGGAAGCGGTCATTGGGGGGCAGTGTGAAGCTGGATAAGCAGAGGAGAATCCTCCACTGTACTCTTCCTTCCCCTGCAAATGTGTGCCATCCATTCTCTACATTAAAGAGTCTTTTTTTCTGCTTTAATCCTCAGGCACTGTGGCGTCTTCTGGTGGCCTGCTGGACTGTGAGGACCCAGTGATCACTGGAGACAAAGACCCTCTGCTGGAGTCTGCATAACGTCATGAGGAGCACCAGGCTGAGGTGAAGTGCAGATTCTCTAAAGAAACTGTTGTGTGATTTTTCTACCTCTGACCTATCCTGTCCACAGCTTCCTACCACCGTGGAGCAGAGGCGCCGGGACAACCACCAGGGTGGTCATCAGGGATTACAGGAGGAGGGGGGGGCACTCAGAGGTTGAGACTGTGGAAAGTTTCGAATATGCAATACCTCTGAGGTCGTCATAAAGCAGAATACAGACTGTACGGCCTCAGGCGCTGTAAGAAATTCAACCTGAGGCCCCGAATCCTTCCTCTAAGGGGACACCACAGAGAGCCTCCTGGACCATGAGGCGCATATTTTCTGATGTGCTGTCTTTGTAAGTTTGAATTTACCCACATTCAGAATAAGAATAAAACTTCTTGAAGCTCAAATCTTGAATTCTACTTTCATATTTTGATATTTTCATGTCATCACAAACCTTAAATGTTGGAATACAATAATGAGACTACTCACTCACTGATAGTAGAGGCTGCTATAGTAAGGGATCATCAGCTAATCTCATACACCATTGAACAGTGTCACACTTCAGTATGTGACTGCAGGAGCTGGGATCAAACCATCAACCTTCTGATTGAGAGATATGCAACTTTACCCACTGAGCCACAGCCACCATCATACTTCCATTGGTTGCAAACTCAAACAGTAAAGTTCAATGACTGGTGTCTAAAACTATGAAATTATGCCTGATGAGTGTAGCCAGTACATACTGTCCAAACAGGAAGCACCAGGCAAGCCTAGCAGCCACCAGTCCATTTGCCAAACATGGTCCACATGGGGCTTGAACTAGCATCCTTCTGGTTCCCAAGCCATGTCCCTATGGACTCAGCTACTGACACCTGGCAGGTATCTACCCCACAAACAAAGCCATCTGTGGGATCCTGTCTTTGCTCTCTAACAGGTGCATTATGGGAAGGAAACTTATAAATAGTGACTCAGCAAGGATCCCAATCCCCCAGGTATTCAAATGGAGGAGTGTTTGAGATGTTAGCCATCAAAGCCTTATGGTGAATTGTTAGCATTAGCATCACTTCCCAGGTAAAGAGCACCACTTGCTAACTATTGGAACATGCTTTGTGAGTGTAGCCGGTTACATACTGTCCAAACAGGAAGAGATAGTTGGATAGCTCTTAAGACAGCATGGTGGCTATTAGCTCCAATGCACAGATGCTACAAGCTAAAAGGTAAAAGTACTTTCTTAATTCCGATGTGGGTAATTAAAGTTCCTCACTCTGGGGCCTTGCTCTGGAGCACCAGGCAAACCTACAGACACCAGTCCAATTGCTAAATGTGGTCCACACTGGGACTTGAGCTGACAACTTTCAGATTCCTAAGCCAGGTCTCTATGGACTGAGTTACTGCTACCCCAATAACTCCAGCTGACAACTTGGTGAAGCTCCTTAATGCCTTTATTATGAAGAGATAGTGGTTGCAATTATTTGTTAATATGAGGCACCAATGGGGTAGCGGTCTAAGCAGAGTGCACCTCAACAGAGGACCCTGTTGCAGAGGTCACAGGTTCAATTCCAGCCTCAGACATTTACATTTCCTTTCCCTTAAAGTTGAAAATGTCCAAAAATTTAACTTTTTAGCCATTTTAGGGATGTGTGCCTGGAACCTCTGTGACCTTTCCCATGTAGTAAAATAACACTAGATACAAAGGCAGACTTGAGGATGCATTGAAGGACCCATAAAGTGATAATCATGCTAACAAATCTGCCCTGAGACCAACTAATGAAGCACTTTTAAGATGAAACCTCTTCCAGCTCTTGATGTCTCGTCCTGTTTACATTTGGGCAGACTTCCCCATTAGTCTGTGCTCTGCTTCTCCTAAATCATTCATTAACTCTGAGGAGATTGCGGCTCCCTCTCCCTCTCTCTCTCTCTTCCACTCGTAGTTTAAGCTGTTAAAACTTTCATGGCGGCTCTTTCTTTTCCCATTTTCTAAAAAGTGATTCGACATGAGCATGACGCGGGCCTGAACAGAGGCGAGGGAGCAGAGCGCGCGGCTCCATAATACATGAAGCCGCTCGTAACGCTGATTTATTTTAGTAATTGTTCAAAATGAGGGTTTCTTCTTCTAATGTTTTGCTATTAAAACCTCTATAATATCTTCTTTATTCCCACCTTCAGGGGGATTTTTTATTGCTCTCCTTTTTTTTAATAAGCCCTCATTCAAAATGAATATTCAACCGAACCATCGCCTGACAAATTGAGCCTGAAAAAGTTTGACTTCCTCACTGGCAGCAGGGAGCAGCACTGGTGCCAGATCTCTCCTGGTAAATGATGTGACACGAAAGCACTCAAAAAAACATTATAATAAGCAGCCAAAAGCTATTTAACCCCCCCCCCCTTTAAAAACACATCTGAGTGGGCGGAGGGCTCCATTGGGTGAGTTGACATGAGCGGCTGTGGCAGTCCACGGAGCAGAACCGAGAAGTAGGTCATCCCCGTTGACCTGGCTCGTACAATCAGCATACACTCTGTCTGCGTTTGTGTGTGTGACGGTATGATTGTGCTGTTCCAATTCTTTCTCAACTCACAGGAGGCGGAAAATAGCAACCCACACACTTACACACACACAGGGAGACATGTTGGAAGTAAGTGAAAGAGGGCAAAGCATCTGAGGCAGAGTGTAAACATGATATCTGTCTGATGGCCCATTTTCAGGCCTAATAACCCAGTCTGGTGAGAATGATGTATGTGTATTCACGGTGGACCTACAAAGTTAACTTGGCCATGCCTTAATGAACAAAATCCAGACCATCTTACATTGAAAAGCTATTTTTTATCACGGCTAATTCCAAATATGTCACCTTAAATGCGAACTTTAAATGCTGTGTTCCATATACAGTATATAAACTGTCATTTCTCTGCTTCTCTTTCCATCAGCAACAGAAACAACACCTAAAAGAGACATTACAAGTCAAATTCAGCCATATTTAAAGGTAAAAGAGACATTACAAGTCACATTCAGCCATATTTGAGGTTAAAACACTTAAAAGAAACATTAGGATTCACATTCTGCCATATTTAAAGGTAAAAGAGACATTACAAGTCACATTCAGCCATATTTAAAGTGAAACGACTCTTAAAAGAGACATTATGAGTCCCATTCGGTCATATTTAATTCTAAAAGACACTTAAAAGAGACATTACGAGTCACATTGGGCCATATTTGAGGTTAAAAACACTTAAAAGAGACATTACAAGTCACATTCGGCCATATTTAAAGTGAAACGACTCTTAAAAGAGACATTATAAGTCCCATTCGGTCATATTTAATTTTAAAAGACACTTAAAAGAGACATTACGAGTCACATTGGGCCATATTTAAAGTTAAAAAACACTTAAAAGAGACATTACAAGTCACATTCAGCTATATTTGAGGTTAAAACACTTAAAAGAGACATTAGGAGTCACATTTGGCCATATTTATAGGTAAAAGAGACATTACAAGTCACATTGGGCCATATTTAAAGTTAAAAGACACTTAAAAGAGACATTACAAGAAATGTTTGGCCATATTTAAAGTTAAAAACACTTTAAAGAGACGTTACAAGTCACATTCGGTCATATTTAAAGTGAAACGACTCTTAAAAGAGACATTATGAGTTCCATTTGGTCATATTTAATTCTAAAAGACACTTTAAAGAGACATTACAACTCACATTCGGCCATATTTAAAGTGAAACGACTCTTAAAAGAGACATTATGAGTCCCATTCGCTCATATTTAATTTTAAAAGACACTTAAAAGAGACATTACGAGTCCCATTCGCTCATATTTAATTTTAAAAGACACTTAAAAGAGACATTACGAGTCCCATTCGCTCATATTTAATTTTAAAAGACACCTAAAAGAGACATTACGAGTCACATTTGGCCATATTTGATGTTTAAAACACTCAAAAGAGATATTATGAGTCCCATTCGCTCATATTTAATTTTAAAAGACACTTAAAAGAGACATTACGAGTCACATTCGGTCATATTTAAATTTAAAAACACTTAAAAGAGACATTACAAGTCACATTGGGCAATATTTAAACTTAAACTTCAATGTTAGCTTCCATTTTTGTCAGTTTCTTCACTATAATGGGTAAAATGTACTATTTTTAGCTAACTTGAAAAAAAAACAACATTCTTTTGACATCTCACAACCCCCCCATTTGTGTCTCGAGACCCCCCAGGGGGTCCCGACCCTCACTTTGGGATTCCCTGCTCTAGAAGTGAAGAAATGTGTGTTTTTATGCAGCTCAAACTGGGCGTCATGACTTTTTGAACATTACATACTGTTGCTTTAAAACAATCATGCTTTATCACCCTTTAAAATAAGCTACTTAATGAATGCAACCTCTAGCATGTATTAATGCATTACTGTTTATGTGGATTAATCCAACAGGTGAGATGTGGGCGGAGTTACACGCGAAAGTGGGCGGGGTCTAGCTTCTGGTGTCACCTGGTTCGAACGAAGCACACAACGGCGACGGAGGGAGCTTTGGAGCGGACGAAACAACAATAAACACCTCTGTAAGTTACATTAAAACTCATAACACATTTACAGTGTGAACATTTCACCAGGAGGCACGTGCTAACAGGTGTTCACGCTGTCTTCAGCAGGTGGACAGCTTCTGCGGCTGCGCTGACGTTAACGCACATGTTAGCTTGTTGACTTCTCGCCGGTGAGCTGTGTTTCTGTGCTGTTTGTAGTGTTTTCACACATCCTAACGTGTGTTTGATAACATGCTCTGTTGTTGTGAGAGCTGTTTTGTCATGTTGTGACGCAGTTGATATAATGTATGCTGTTTTGTTTCCTGCAGGCTGAGGACTCTTCCTCCTCCTTGAACCTGCAGCAGAGACACCGTCACCTTGATACCTTCGTCAAAGTAAGACACATTTATTTAAAATGCCATGCTGCTGTTTTTGTTGAAGTTTAATATTCGTGAAATGTTTATTTTTAACTGTCAAATTCAGCCTTCACGTTGTGGTTAAGTTACTGTCGCGTGCGCTGTGGCTGTGCAGTGCGCGTGTCATATCTGAATTAATTACCGGTAGTAAAAACAGCTGCTGTTTTGATAGTCTGATGACGTCATGAAAGAAGCACTGCAGCTGGGCAGTTTTCTTGTACTCTAATGTTGTGAAGAAGTTGTATAAAAGTAACTTTGGTAGCATAGTGCTGTAGTTTGGCGCATAGCTCTGTGACTTGCACTTGCGCAGTGTGCATTGCTCTTAATGATAATACAGTAATCTATAATTGTCTAGTGCTTGATGAAGTCCTTGAAGCATCTTCTAACAAATGCACTGTAATTTGCACTGCTGTGTACATTACAATACCCTGGCAAATGCTGAAATGCACTGTGGCTTTAAGGTGCTACAGTGCATGTTGTGGTGCAGTTATTGTGGCATGCACTGTAGCAATCTGTTGTCTGCACAGTGGCTTTTAAGCGCTCTTTGATATTGTGGTGCATTTATCATGACATGCACTGTGGGCTGTGTACATTGCTCTTTTAATGTAATGATGAAGTTTGCAGAAATGCGCTACAGCTTCCTATGATGAATCTGTTTCAATATGTGGCTTGTTGCATATTCCAACAAACTGTAGATTGCTCTGTATTCTCCACCATGGCTGTGTGCATTGCTCTTTTTATACTCTGAAATGCACAGTGGCTTTAAAGTGCTGTTTCATATTGTGGTGCATTTATTGTGACATGCACCGTGGCTGTGTACATTGCTCTTTTGAATCTTATGATGAAGTTTGCAAAAATGCGCTGCAGCTTTACAGTGTTCTGTTGTCCTATGATGAATCTGTTTTAATATGTGGCTTGGTGCATATTCCAACAAACTGTAGATTGCGCTGTAATTTGCACTGTGGCTGTGTGCATTGCTCCTTTTATACCCTGACAAATGATGGAATGCACCGTTGCTTTAAAGCGCTCTTTGATATTGTGGTGCATTTATGGTGTCATGCACTGTGGCTGTGTGCATTGCTCTTTTTATACTCTTGTGAATTTGGCTGAAATGCACCATTGCTTTTATATTGTGGTGACATGCACTGTAATTTGCACTGTGGCATTTTACATTGCTCTTTTAATATTTAGGTGCATGTTTTGTATTTTTTGAAGTATTTAGTGCCTGTAGGTCAAGCAATTAGGTGGAGCTTTAAGCTAACATCCTGGTTATTTTAGTGTTGTTTGTAATCAGGCTGCAGTATTCCATATAAGGGCCTTCCTGTAACCTCATCTCAAACTTTCAACATTTTTTTTACCTCAATCTGTCGAAGAATTCGTGAAAAGATCCGCCCCCCGTCCTGCTGATGGGATTTTCAATTCAAAATAACCATAATCTGCTTCCATGGCACACGATGACGGATTAACCTCTGACCTCTGGGCATCAGCGAGAACAAGTTGTCTTTCCAGGGTCGTGCCCCCCGCGCCAAGGTCGAAGTGTAGTCTACAAATTGAATTTATTGACTTAAAGGGATTACATGTGAGTCCGTAGGCTGTGTAGATACGCAGCACAGTCTGAATACTCTCCCACAGCGTTTCCTCTGCTAAATGTTTGTCCCTGCATTTCTTATAGGAAGTCTGCTCTGTGATGAATCATGCATACAGGAGCTGGGAGTGTCATTTTTTGTAGTGTGCAGCTTAAACTAGCAGGTGCAGCGGATGAAGTCCAGAGGGAGGGACAGAATACCCTGAGCTGCAGATGAAATGAGTCCAGTTTTATAAAAAGAACTCTCTCATCTCCTTGCATCCTTCCTTCTCATCTCGCCTCCTCTCTCCCTTCAAAGTCCCCTCAGCTGTTCAGCACGAGGCTGCACTCTCAGCGCGGTTCACAACTTACCAACACAAACTGTTGCCCCACACACACACATAGCGTCTTTGTCTGATTCCAGACACCATGCCATGTTGATCCGTAATCCGCTTCCTGCCACACTAGCCGTGACCAATCAGGGCCTTTTATGTTCTGAAGCGGTCAGTCACACCTAACAGGATTGGCTAGTCATAGTCCGGGATGCCGAGGCTATTAGTGATTATCATAAAGGCTGACATTTGTGATTTGTGTGTGTGTGTGTGTGTGTGTGTGTGTGTGTGTGTGTGTGTGTGTGTGTGTGTGTGTGTGTGTGTGTGTGTGTGTGTGTGTGTGTGTGTGTGTGTGTGGCAGGCAGGGTCTGTCTGCTTGTGTGACCCAGATTGCGTATAGTGGCGCATGTGAAATTAGATGTGATGTTTGGGGGGCAGAGATTAGACGGGACAAAAACAAGTCTGGTGATGTCAAGGGCATATTTAATCAGGGTGAACGATCTTTGCACCCTGGATACACACACACTTACACGCACACTAACACACACACACTTACAAGATTATGGGGTGAAAAATTGTCTTGAGTTTCGCTCTCTGTTTGTAGAATTCTTCCCTCTTTTTATAGCAGGTGTTAAATCTGTGTTATTTAATCTTATATTTATAATAATACACATATACTGTTCCCTCAGGGGCGACATCAAATATTAAACACTAAACATTTAGTCAACATCGGCTCTTATTCTGTGCTTAGAATCCCCGAGCACGCATGAAAGTGATTAAACATAGTTATTCCCCAAAGTGACGAATAATCACGTCCGCTCTGATTGGATAATGAAATGTTTTCAGCGTAAAAGCGGCCCCAGGGAGGAGCTTCAGATGCTTATTTTATGCATGTATGAACAGAGCACTGCTGGGGAGAGTGAAAGCATGCAGCATCTGCTCTGCTGAGGAAGAAATGAAGTGAAACTTTCATATTCTGACACGAAATGTTGAAGGGCTGCAGTTATCGGTTGTTTTAGTAATCCAGTATTCTATCAGCTGTTCTAATACAGCAAGAGAGTGACCATTGTACATTGCTGAAGGACTGCTTACCCTTCTTTTAGTCCAGTGCATCAGTGTTTGTAACCTGCTACCTGATGGGACCACTGATGCATCCAGCTGGAAGACGCCAATTAACAGGGTCACATGTGAAATTGAAACACCTGTCCAATCTGTGTCCATGCTGCAGCACCTCAAGTGAAAACATCCGCTTTATGCATCCAGTCCAAAGTGCTTTTCTTCTTCTACCTCCTAGACTTTGTAGTCCACGCCTTGCATCCTCGTTACAGCAAGAGTAGAAGCAGTTGTTCAGATTGACACAAAGCCTTGAGGTAAATAATTTGCATCAGGACTTTTTAGTAATCATGTCACTGAAGGGGTGCCAGTTGGTCAAGTGGTGTAAGACTGCGCCCCATGCACTGAAGCTGTCGTCCTCTGACATTCCCCAACTCACGCCCCACATTTCAAGTCTCTCTTCAGCTGTCTCAGTACTTTGAGGAATTGTATCAGCCGTATTACTGCTACAAAATGTGTCACTACAGCTACTATGGCCAAAACAATCATTCATTTTCTATACTTAGATAATCTGCAGATTCTTTGTTGATCAAACTCAGGACTTTTATTCTGAAAATCCAAAAGTAGAAGATCCTGATTAAACCACGCGTTAAACCTGCAAATGTTGTCATCTGTGCTTGAATAATCACCCAAAGGAGTCATTTATTCTCAAGTTGTTTGGCCTTTACTTTCCTTAGATCAATATTTTGATGAAGAAGTGAATTATTCCATCTCCAGAACTTATTATGTTCCATTTTTGTTGAGTCATGAGTCACAGTCTGCTCTGTTATTCCAGTCTCAGAAGATTTTCTCCACAGTGTAGTCAAAAAGAGTTCCTCTGAACTACTTTTCCCATAAGACATCTCCCTCCCTGCACATGTGACCTCAGTTTAACCCTGAACATGCCTGCAGTGACCCCGGTTCATAGACCACCTTGTAAGTCATAACACCGATCAAACGTGCAGCTTTCAATGTGCTTACAATTACACATACTTGTGAAGTGTTGCTGCGCTCAGAGAGTGAGGCTTGACATGAACCGAATGGAAGGAATGTCAAAAAACACGATGAGATTGAACCTGGAGGCCTCTCTAGTGGCAAATATTTGAACATGACGTGATCCGACTTCTTAAACATCTGCAGGTCTGCAGAAGATTAACCGAAAAAACCTCTCGATGCATATCCAGTGACTGCGACATATCTGCAGACTCACACACTGAGGAGCAGGAATAATTAAAACCCAGCCCTGTGTGACACCTGTGAAAGGTTGTGTATCAGGCCGCACACGCAGGGAATCAGAGGTTGTTATTAATGCATCAACTCGGAAAGGTCTCAGTGTTTCAGTGAGTTTAAGGGAAGTGGGGTTTGTCTTTTCTGTGGACAGTCTCATTTGCTCTGCCTCACAGATTGAAGAATTCATATGATAAGGTGCCATTTTTCCCCCTCAAGTATACAAACTACCCCTTTAATTCAAGCAGGAATGTAATGATACACTGAACTCATGATGTGGGGTCGGTTTCATTCTCTCAAGTTTATGCTGAACCTTTAGAGAAACATCCCTTCTGTGATGCTTTTATTTAGCCTTTTACAGCCTCTTACCTTTAACTTTATTTCCTATTTAAAAAACAAACATGTTGCTATTTTGAAAGGATGCACAAGGCACTTCCTGGTAAAAGTAAAGTTACAGGAGTTAGCGAAAACAGCATGCTGATTCTACCAAGCGTTTAAATGTCATGACCCTAGTTCAAAGGCTCAAATGTAACTGTTCCCTGAATGTTTTCATACCTTTTGGCTAGTTTGTTAGCTGGAATTTAAGTGTCTATAGAAACTACTAGAAAACAAGTGAGGCACTGACATCAGCAGCACACTCTGGCTGTTTTAGAACCTGCCTGCTACATGCTAACTTCAAACCCAGTAAGTACTGTATACTGCGTTTCAAGGTAGTATATAGAGCTGGGCTATATTGAAAAAGATGTAATCACAATAACATCTTTTATATCAGTCGATATCGATAATTTTCACACTTTCTTATCATTTTAAAGGCAGATATTTTTCTCCTGAGTGAAAGCTGAAGAAACCAGACGGTTTGTTAGCTTGTATCTGTGATTTAGTACTCTAGTAAATAACGAAAATATCTTAACTTTGAGGTTTAGTGACCTTTCTTGTAAAGCATGGTTTCACTCTACTTTGAGCTGGGAGGTTTTGTCTCTGTTGCTCGTTTCAGCTGTGTTTACATTCCACTCCAAACGCCTTTAAGCCTGCCATCTTCTTCTGTTTAATGTTGGGTGGGAACTAGCATTTAAAACACGCTATTGCCCCCTCCCTCTCCAGTGGTTGAGGGGTGTAATTACAGGTTTAAATATATTAACGTTTTATCGTACATTTGTTGTTATGGTTTTGTCGCCCAGCTCTATGGCTGATGTAGTCGTCCATGTCTAGTGCAGCATTGTGGCTTTATTGGAGATGTTTTAAAACGGGTATTGGAATAACTTTGCTGTTTTCCAAACTTGATGGATCCTGCGACTTTTAATTGAGACTGAATCAGATGACTAAAGCAGGCAGACATTTCTAAAAGTAGAATAATGCTAAGCTAACACTCTTTAAATATGTAAGCAGTGCTCATGACAGCTGCAAAAAAAAAGAGAAAAGTTGTGAAAAGTTGAGTGACCACTTATCCTCTCCACAAGCTGTGAAGTCTCACTGAACCGATTGTCCTGACTGTGAAAAGTTTCCATGGCTACATCACCCTCTCATCTCACGGGCTGCCGATTAAAGAACGCACTGAGCCGGAGTGGAAACAGGGGGAGGACGAAGAGGATAAAAACTCTCTCAATCTGTCTTTGTCCTTTCTGAAGGATGTTTAGATAGCAATTAGCGGATTGGCCCTGGAGCGTGTGAAGTGACTGCTGACACTCTGAAGATGGAATTAACCAATTAGGAGGAGATATGAGCGATACCTCTGCTTCTTCAGCACAGGACAGAGCGACGCAACTTCTCCAGAGAGAGAGGGTTTTTAATCAAGCAGGAGTGCACCTTTCCCTCCCACAAACAAAGCGACAGATGCGGCCCCCACGCAGGAAGAGAGATGACAATACCGCCCACGCTATATTTATCTGCACGGTTCCCACAGTCAATCACCGCCGCGGCTGACAAAACAAGGAGTATCTGAGCGCCGAGATGCTTTTTCTCAAGGCCGACAATGCGACTGAAACGTGTCGGGGGAAACAGGAAAAGAAACAATAACAATGCTATAATGGTCTGCATGAAGACAGCCTTTTCACATTTTCAATTCCACTCTGAGTTGGACAAATCTGATCCTCTCAGAACAAAGTTTGAAGCCTCTCCTGAAACTTTCCTCTTTTGAAAAAAAAGTGCGTCTTAAGGATTAAAATCCGATCACGCCGCCGCAGAAGTTTCATTCCTGCCGTCACACTCCAGTTCCCTTCCTTCCTCGAGTTTCCCCCATTGTCTCGCAGCCCACCAGACCTGGATTTCCTTGATCCCTGTGACCCCCGTAGCAGGTGAGAAGGATCAGTCGTAGCACCCAGCCAGCTGTCGCACAAACACGCTTAAGCACGCATGCACACTTATACACACATGAACAGATATGAGGGGAACACGCTCGAGCACACTCTGTGAAAATCTGCTCCACGAACAACGAGCGGCACGTCCCTACAATCCTATATGTCCACACTCGGGACCTTTGGAGCCACTTACACTTTGAGCACTCAGCTACACACACATTCTGAAGCATCCCTCAAGGCTCTGTCTCCTGTCTTTATGCTTCTTGGGCTTCAAGCAACCACCAAAAAAAACACACACAGCGGCTCTGAAACTGGCTCACACAAAACAGACTCTTACATGCGATGCAACCCCACCCTCACACAAACACATATGTCACTGAAATGCAACCATTCTGCAAGAAAATGTCAACTCAAGATGGACTTTTTTAAGGAATTCAGCTTCTCTAAAGGTTGCCCAAGCATGTCAAGGATGAAATGTGGAGGAGGAAAGTTTGTCTGAAGTAAAAACTCGCACATATTCAGAGAAAAAGACAACTCTTTTAGGATTCACAGAAGTTTCCTTGGACCGTGATACAGATGGCTCCACCACACTCACTCTATCATTATCATTCCAGCAACACTGGCACTCACTGCTCCTGCTCCTTCTTTCCACTGAGGAGACAGTCAGAGCTGAGGTTGAGGGAGAAAGCATGCAGCAACCCCTCAGGGACTCCAAAGTAAACTCAGAAGAAGTCCAACAGAGACGAGCACACACAAGACAACACGAATATCTCCTTCCTCTTACCTTCCACATGATTAAAATCCCATCGTTCACAAACAAAGTGAAAAAGAGAGGAAGAGAGAGAGAGGTGGGGGAGAGGACGGAGGCTATCTTTGGCTCTCTCTCTCCTCTGTGGGACGCAGTAAAAGCAGCAGGAGCAGCGGGAGAAGCAGCAGCAGCGGCGAGCGGCGACTTTGGATATCTCTCTGGTTCTGTGTCATCACCTCTCATGACATGTTTCCTCCCCTGCCTGTGTAAGCCTTTCCATCCTGACCCGGCGCACAGAGCGAGAGAGAGAGAGAGGGAGAGAGAGGGAGAGAGAGAGAGTGAGCAGGGGCAAACTAGTGCAACGCCCCCACTTGCTCTATCTCCCCTCCTCCTCCTCCTCCTCTTCTGTCTCCCTGTATTCAAATCTGCCAGTGGGCTGCCCTGCCTCTAAGTAGGCCAATCACTGGACCACAGGGGGGCGGAGTCTGTGTGCAAGTATGAGTTTGCAGTCATTATGTGACATGACCATGTGCGCATGTGTCTACTTCCTGATTATGTGGTGGCTAGCATGCAAAAACATATGTGGACATGTTTGAGTGCAGGAAGTCTGCAGCCAGTGGACTTTGTTTTGAGCTAAGCTAATGGACTAGGCTGTTTGTTGCACTAGTAATGACCAGGAAGCTGCTGTTCTTACAATTTACAGGCCTGTCTTTGCAAGAGAAGGGTATGCTAAGTTTGCATTTGTAACCCATATTTAGTCACCACTAGGGGGCGACATTTAGCGGCTGTAGTAATCATGCTAATGCTTCAAGATGAGGGATGCACAATGATGACGTACTGCCAATATTGTCTCATTTTAAAAGTACAATTTTCACCATGCCTGGTTGTAATACGGAATTCCCGCCAGATGGGGGCTATAGAGCGTCTTAAAGTTTAAAAGTTACAGAAGAAGAAGAAGAAAACATTTGCGACACTCGCAGCGATTTTTCGTATTATTCAAATAATTGTCAAATAGATGCCAGTGATCATCGAACAGTATTTCGGCTTGAAATGCTCATCCCTAGTGTGTAAAACATCCTGTATGTAGCGTCCAATGCTAACAGCAACACATATCATTCATAGCTCTTGTGAGGAACTGTCAGGTTGGCGCCCCCATGTGGACACATATGTACCTCTTATGTCTTTAGAGGCCTCACAGTCGCCTCTTGGTTGTGAAAAAGACAGATGTCTAAAATGTAATCAAGCATCCAAAAGGATAAAGTCAGCTCACGTGTCCATTTCTAATCCATTCCTCTAGAAGTTTGTACCACTGTGAAATTTCTTGTTAGTTCTGAGACTCTTTGTCAAAGTTTCCCCCGCACAGTATCACTCTGACTCAGTCTGTAATAATGCCGCCTGATATTTATTACCCACACTGGAGCTATGACATTCACCATGACTGAGTGCGGGTCTGTTTCCCTGAGAAGACGGCTCGTGTGTTTGAATGTTTATAGGAAGGATCGGAGAAACAATAATGCCTTATACGGTCCATGTGGAGTAATTTATCAACCAATTCAATAAAACACAGTCTCATGTTCCTCTACAAACATCTCATGAGGAGAATAACTTATTGATACTTTCAGATTTTACACTCTTATTGCAGATTTTTCACATTCAAAATGAAGTAAAGGATTGTTCCTGTTATGTTTCTGAAAGGCTTTAAATTAAAACATCTGTGCTGGACGTGTTGAGTTAGTTGGCATTAGCTTGTATTGCCTTTATGTGAGTTTGGAGTTTTCATAATTACCAGTTTCCCTCTTGAACATTAGTGACTTTAAACCAAAGAAATGTAGATCAGCCAAAGGTTATCCTTCAAGCTAGAGTTTAACAGCTTTTTTAATGTGAAATCACAGCATTTGAATCCTCACACAACACACTCAAAGTATAACCCTAGTCTCAGAAAAGTTTGGACGCTGTGGAAAGTGTTGATTCAAACAATATTTAATGGTTTGCAAATCATTTAAGCCCCTAATAGTGCAAATATGAATTGTTGGAACAGAAAAATAGACAAATCAGGACTGCAGGCAGGCCAGTTCAGTTGTTTCAGGTGTTTTATTGACCCTGTCCCAACTTCCTTGAAACAAATGTGTAATTTTCACAAAACACTATTTTGAATTAAATAAAGGCTTCAAATTCTGTTTTTATCACCGCATCCCGACTCTTTGAAATCAGGGTTGAGACTCAACTGAACTTAAATCCTCTAAAGTGTTAAAATTGCAGCTCTCAGTTAAAGTAAATAAAGGTGAACCATCTTTCATCTGACTTCACTTTCCTTCCGTGACACGTCTCCAGCTTCTGTAATTTCTGAATGTCTCCCTTCTGTCTCCTTCTCTACCTTGAAACTTCAGCTGTTTTGGACGCTGCCCATAAAAACAAACCCCCCTCCCTGTTTTTTATTCAGCCCACGAGGAAAAGCTGCTTAAATTAATCTCCAAGATGCAAGTCAGTGATTCACCCTCCTACACAAAGCACACGGCCGTGCCATAAATGCAATCTTTGATCCAGAATCTGCAGCATTCATCCTCTGTCTCATTGTGCAGCCATTCCTCCTCGTCATATCTGATTCACTGTGGATGTCGCTCGTAGGCCTGGCAATCCAGAAGCAGCATAAGCCTCTTCCAAAAAAAAAAAAAAAAAAGGCAGCCTCTACCATTCTTCACAAGCCGACAGTCCATATGATCTGAAAGCTTTGGAGAAGGGCTGCACATTGGTAGCTTGATCCCAAATAATCCCTAACATCTTGCCCTGGGGGACTGAGCCCTATAGTTGAAAGTGTAGAAGTTTGGAAGTGGTTCTGTGTTTGCAGGATTGTAGATCTAGATATAGCATGCCAGTGGCCCAAATTCAGCTTTATAAATCAAATTAGGCTGTTTGTTTGGGTCTGATAAGTTCCAGAGAGCATGTCTGAAAGTACAAGCACCAAGAATTGATCCAGTTCAATCAGGAAACGTTCAGAGTTCCTGTGAGGTCAATTAAAAAGGGGCGTCTGGAAGTTCTGGCTCCAGGGTTTTCCTTTTTTTGTGAATTCTGTGAATAGTTGCTATATTGAAACAGAAAACCAACACTCTTTAAGGCTTGTCAAACCAGCTTTCTATGTTGTTGAATTGGTAGCACTGTGTCTGTATGTGTCTCCTGCAGGCCTTTGGATGTGCGTCTGTGCTGTGTTCAGGATTACAGCTGTGAGCTTCTGGCGGTTGGAGTGGGATCAGTCGAGGTGAGGCTGCTGCAAAAGAATGTTCTTCTGGAAAGGAAAGAGTTTCCATCGCGGGTCAGTGAGACCACTAACTCTGAGTGTGCACTACGAGTCCACCAAGACGTACAATGTTCCCTCACCACAGGAGGAAGGAGAAGGTAGGCGCACACATAGCTGGTAGTGTGGTTCTTTTACGTGTACTGCTGTGATATAGTTGGAAATAATAACTTACATCTCATTAACCATGCTCTCTTTCACCCCAAATATGACTTTAGATCTGTTCTGGTATTTTTTCTTCTGCACTTTTGGCACTATCAAGGAAGAGTGATATCTGTAACATGCATGCAGCATTACACAACAAGATAGTTCAGCTCTAGATCTTGTCTTCAGCAGGTGTTGTAAAGTTGGTGCATCTGAAGTCTTCTATAGTTCATTGTATTCAGCTCTTTAGACAAACTTAGAGTCGATTTCCTCTCCTTTTAAAAGTTTGCGTTTGAACAGCCGTCCTCCTCCTCCTCTTCTGACTCCCTGCAGATAAAACTTCATTACTTCTCTAATGCCATAATACAGAGAGAGATTCTGTGCAGTCATTACACAAGCAGGTCTCCTCACCCTTGGAGGTTAGCCAGCCGCTCTCTTCAGACAGAAAGCACACAGACACAAGGCCTCCTCACTCGGTGTCTCGGCAGACGCAGCAGATGAAGGCTTTGTGGAGCGTCCTCTACCTCAAATACCGCAAAGTCGAACGGCTGCGTTTCACCTTGAACTATATGTTCCCGTCTAGCCCCTGGTGATTTTTCAGTTGTGCTTCTAATGACATTGTGCAAATAGAAAAAGCAAGAGAGAGGGTATTGAGTTCAGAATCATAATGACTCAATTTGCCTGGTATATTGGATACTTATGATCTTTTCTACAGAAAGCTGCACACTGGGTGAAGAGAATGAGAGAAACAGAAGTTATACTGCAGTGAAAAACACTTTAAACTTTTAATAATGTGCATTGTGAAAATGTGAAATGGAAGCTAGGAAGATACCCTGAATGATTTAGTGAATTTAAAAAATATACACTTTCCTGTTGGTGCTTTTATATGCATAAAGACTCAGAAACTGTAGAAGGGGTTTGAATTAATTATTGGTCCACTTCAAGACTGCAGTTTAAGGAAATTACAATGCGATTGTCCATTTAATGCAGTTATTAGAAAAGAAACATATCTGTTTCTAATGCAGTGACTTCCACTACAGAGTCATGCCTGTTTCTAATGCATTGACTTCCACTACAGAGTCATGCCTTTTATTAATGCAGGGCCGAATGTCACGGTCATACAGTATTGCTTTTGGTCCTTGGCGATTTTGTACACATGATATCATGAGATTTTCTGGCCTTTTTAATGATATACGCTGTTGATTTTTGAAATCATCAAATTCTTTGCAATTTAATGCAGAGAACATTTCACATTTCTGTTCACCCATGCAGTCCATGCTTTCTTTAAAAATGTGTTGCTGGTATCAAAGTTAAATTGAGCCTCCCAACTGTTTTGGAACTGGTGTTCTAAAAGCTGAGCAACAGAAGGTACAGTAAACATCTGAAGCCTATATTTTCCTTTAAGTACCTCTTTCTTTCCTTCTTTCAGAAGTTGCAACAACAACTCTTTTCTCAAGTCTTTGAATCTGAGAAATCCGGCCTCTACAGAGTTTAGAGAGGTCTTATTTTTAACGACTGAGGAATGAGCGGAATGCACCAGAGTCCGTCTCCCGTCTCGGGTTGAGACCATTATAGGGATAAAGCACGACAGGGTTATGACCAAGGCCTTTCAGAGGGCACGGGCGCAGTGGGTAGTCTGGGGTTTGTCCGATTTATACCCAACATATGCCGAGATGCACAAATGTGACCACGACACTGTTTGCAGGCGGCGCTTCTGAAATGAATGCAAATGGACACGTATTGTAGGCGAGTCTTTGATCCAGACACTAACATATTTTACACATTTACATTCAAACAGCCGTTCCATCAGCATATATTCACCCAGAGGCATCTTTATGACTGAGATATAGAGCATCTTAAAACCTCCTCAGTCACTGATCTCTATCGTGGACAGTACATTACACACACATTCATAATGCATGACTCATGGGAAGCTGTTTCTCTTCTATACATTGCGCCTGTGACCGTGTCTCAGTCTCGGCACAGAGAAACTGTTTGTGACCTTTTTAAAGCACTTGGTAGTCACAGCTAAGGGCCGTCCAGAAAATGCCAAACACATTTCCCCTCAAAGCGACCCCTGGCCTTCTAAGCGAGAGCTCATGCGGGGTGTAAAGCACTGGTTTCAATCAGCGAGAGGAAGACGTACAGCTGGTACCAGCCGAGCACAAACGCAGCAGCTGCTTTGAAGCACAGTCTGGGGTCAAAAGGGAAGGAAAGTGGGATAGAAGTTATTCAAGAAGTTGTTGTATCTCAGAGCATTTTGTGTGTCGGGGAGTAGATTGTGTTTTAAAGGCTGTGGGCTACCTGTCTCAGAGAATAACATGATCTTATCAGAGAGAGAGTGATACACAAGCAAGCCCTGAAAACAGATATTTAAGAGAGAGAGGGAGGGGAAGGAGGAGACAGATGAAGTGATAGGGAGATACAGACGTCTGGTGATAAACTATAAATTCAGCTGTTCTTTTTTCTCTGTTTGGATAGTTAAGTTTGCAGTGAAGGTAAAAACTGACTCTTGTCTGCCTTTACTTCTTTGATATCTGTTTGATGTTCAGAGGAAACACAGCGATCAAATGCTGCTCATATCAGAGGAGGGTTCAAAGTGACTACCAAATCCAGCTAATGAGAGTGGCAGGCTGGTTTTGACAGGTGCATTAAAAAACACCACCTGTGCAGTGTGTTCCAAAAAATAGATAAGCTGCAAACTAGAGCTGGGCGATATTGGAAAAAGACGCTATCACGCTAAATATCAAATCATTATTTCATTTAAATTTAAAGTCAGATTGTTGCTCCTGAGTGAAAGTTGAAGACGGTTTGTTAGCTTGTATCTGGATTTAGTTTTCTGATCTTTAAGCCCCGCCTACCTCTCACCCTGCGACATGATTGGCTGTTGAATACCGTCTTCTTCTATCTAATGTTTGGTGGCATCTAGAAAAATTATATCACCATAATTATAGTAATTGAATTATCACCCAGCCCTATATATACAAATGGGCTTCTTAACATGGGACCTAATGGGGATTCCTTGGCCTCTGCAGCCAGCCTCAAGTGGACACTCAAGGAACTGCACCTTTTGTTTTTTATAATTTCCTACTTTGATGTTTTATATGCTTTTATTTTGAAAGGCACATTAGGAACTTCCACTAGATTGAAAGGCTACACAAGTAAAGCTAAAATAGCTTATTGAACAGTCAGCAATCGACGATATTTAATGCGTTAGCAACATCAGAAGAGACTAACGTTCATGGATAAATAAAAATAAAATGCTACAATCGTTAGCAAGTATACTGAATTGGTGAAATACTCTGGTTAGTAAGGTAATGCGACTAACAGGAGAAGTTGAAGGCAGATAGTGCCCTCTGCTGTTCGGAAAAGGTATTGTGAATCCTTTTCCTCCATTACCGTCAGACTGAAATAAATTCCACGTTTTCGATTATATCCAATCAAAAAAATTAGAATTGCTCAAATCAATGCTCTCTGAACCTTTAAATACACGGCAAAGGGTGAATGCAGTACTTCCATTTTTTGGGGGGGTCAAAATATCATCCATCATGGTTTGAGTGTTAAATATAACCCATGCATACAAGCAGAAACAAAGTGCATTATTGCTCATTCAGGCTGGTGCAAATACTCTGAGGTCAGGCTTTCAGGGGAAACATCTCTCTATTGTGTTTGAGTGAACTGTTCCTTTAAGTACGCCTACTAAGAATAGCTGCAAGCACAGAAGACATTACTCATAATATGGCAATGCTGAGTTTACAAGGTGAATCCTTAGCCGTGTGTGTGTGTGTGTGTGCAATCATTTCTATCTGTGTACATGAACTGACGGTTAACCCTGACAAGCTTATCCCCGGGTGCTTGAGGAGACCATGAGATTGTCTAAAAGAGGACAGATTGTGCGTGAGTCAGAGAATGTGTGAGGTCAGCTGATCGTGGAAATGTTTTGATTGACTGATGCGTTTAAATCCAACAAGGAATACGAGGCAACTGAGGTCAGAGTGATAAGAAAGAGCGAGTGTGAACATCTCTGCCCCGCTGACTCGTAGGTGCAATGAAAAACATCATGCGGGACGAGAAAACAGAGTGTGTTTGTGGTCAGATTTGGGATGAAGTTCCTGTAGCAATGTTGGGCATTATGCATGCACAAACAGGCACACACACACACACACACACACGCACACAGAAAGCCCAAAAGCTGAAGGTTACTCACTGTCACAGCAGAGAAATTAACCACAGCATCATCCAGGCTAATGTTAATTTCCCTGTACACAAAAATGCCCAAAAGCGCACCCACAAATTCCTGCACACAACGACACACACACACACACACACACTCATAATATACCCACATACACACAGATGGACTCATGCATACATACGGGTGTCAGAAAGCATCATCATTAGCCGTCAGCGGCCCCAATGTGTCCTCAAACTGTCACTAAAAGAGTCACGTCCTCGCTGCTAGCCCTCGCCCCAAACCAACACCAGCTGGCTCGCCGTGACAAACAACACACAATCTCAAAGAAACGGAAAATCCATCTGAAAACGGAGGGCCCACATTTGCATAAAAGTCATCTAGCAAACAAAAACGAGTGTCAGAGGAGGCGCGGTTTGTTCTTGAGTAGAGGAGATTGTAGGAGATTTTAGAAGGAGGTTTCACTGGAACACGTTTTGGCTCTCTAATCTAGATATCTGGATATTTATCATGTAGCTTTCAGTTTTCAGTTTGGTACACATCATTGAATTTACACACTGCAGCACTGATTAATAGACAGCGTAAGAATCTAGCTGGAAGTGAACATTTCATGCATGGAGACTCAAACAATCGCCATGGGAGAAGCTTTGGAGTCTAACAGAGAGCTACAAGTACTTGTTAGTATCAAGGCTCGACATGATTTTGGAAAGCGCCCCCATGTCTTCTAAATGTGTTGAAATCTTTCAGGAATAAATGTGACTACAAGGAATCAGCATCGTCAGTGATCAAAGCGACAGAGCTAGCTCCCCTCTATTAAGAATGAGTGTATTGTGATCATCTAAAGGCAGGACTAGCAGAAGACAAGAGAAGTTTCTGGATCATGTTTAAATATGGTTTCCTCTTTGCATGGAACAGTTTTGACTGGCATTTGTGGATGAAATGACAGATTGGGTTTTAGGATGTTATTTTGAGCCCATGCAGTGAGTCAGAACTGCTCTGTATTTGTCAGTTAGAATAAGTAAATAGAGAGTATTGATATGAATACATCTTTGTTCACTCAGTCTTAGCCTTTCTATCAGCTCTCCTTTAAAAGCCAGTTTTATTCCCATGATCATGATGCTCTCTGTTCTCATGAACTGAACTCACATTAACCTCCATCTCTTACAAAACGATGACTTCCAGGGACAAACGTCGAGGTGAATCGGTGCATAGTCACAAGCCAACATTGTGATATCGCTCTAATTGGATGCTAACCAATTGGATGTAATTAGGGTTTTACTTTGAAGGGCTCATCTGACTTCTTTACTGTGAAGTGTGATGACACCATAATGATCCTCCTTCCTGATGTGGACTCAGGGTGTATTTTACATTAGCTTTTACCCCTGGACTCAAAGGTAAAGAGAATTCTCCACGCCTCATCGCACTCTCATTTCACTTAATGCGAGACGGCAGCTATATCGAACTCTTCTCTGTGTGAGAATTTCAATATACGATGGAGACGCATGAAATAGCACATTAGCTCGGAGACAAAGTCATCTGTGTGTGACAGTGACCCCCTGAGAAGAAGTGATGCTTGATACTGGGCGCCTAAAAAGATGCACGACTGTCCCGCTCACCCTTCAGGACACAAGCTTTGATATCCTCTGATATGTAATCATAAGTAAAGGCCAAAAAATGATCTCATCCTTTTTGCACATTTGAACATTTGCTCTAATTAGAAAGTATAATTTTATGAGTCAGTAACAATTTGAATGATTCATTAGGATGGTCCCATTTTGACGCTCTGATGCTCATCACAATCTGGACACACATTCTGCAGCTACATTGACCTGGATACAGAGCTTTGCACTGGTCTAAGCTTTTATAAGCTGTAGACTTGTCAGATTACTAAATACACCTATGAGAAGATTAGATAATCCTTTTGATTATGTAATGCTAAAAGAAACACACCTGGAGGAACATATCTTAATTGGTGAGGTTGATTTGCAACATGTTAGTGACACAACTGGGTATAACTAGGGCATTCTAGAGAGGCAGAGTATCAGAAGTAAAGATGGGAAGAGGTTGAACACTGAGAGACTGCGTGAGCAAATACTTTAATGGTTTCATAATAATGTTCATCATCTACAGTACGTAATGTCATTAAGAGATACTGATTATCTGGAGAAACGTCTGTACAAAATGTAGAAGATCCAAAACCAGCAGTAAAATGCCCTTAGGCAGCCCTGCATTCAAAACATGCATGACTCTGTAGTGGAACTCACTACATGGGCTCAAAATCACTTTAAAAAACATTGTCTGAGAACACAATCTGTCATTTCCTCCACAAATGCAGGTTCAAACGTGATCCAGAAACGTCTCTTGTCCCAAGCCCGGTGATGCCGCATTGTCTGTTAATGCAGCGGCACTTCATCTTCCTTTCAAAGTGGTGTAACAGTAGTAGAACTTATACTTTGCAGACTGGATGGTACACTTAATATCACATCCTTGTGACCTTTAAAGTTGAATCTCTCCAATCTAGCGCCAACGATTCAATAAGCCGAGCCTGAAACTCGCTCCAGCTGGGGCGCTGATTCCAACCACACGCACAACAATGCGTTAAATAATACCACCTCGCAGCTTGGGCACCAAATAAAGTGCAACTTTGTCATCCGGATCCCCAGAGGAGGTAAGAGGAAATAGCATGTGACAAAGTTTGAGGAGCCGCTTGTTATTTAAAAGTCACATACTGCTGCTCCAGATGAATCTCCCCGCTGTGAAAAAAATTGACTCTCTCCCAGGTGTGCCGAGGGAAGGCGTGAAGCATGAATAAGTTATAAGTGAGAGTCAGGCTCCCCGACCTCCTCTGCCCTCGTCCCTGCAGTGGAGCGCAGATCTGTGTGTGTGTGGTTAATGTATTGCAATGGTTAATGTACTGGCAGTGAGAAAATACTCTGATTTAAGCGCCTGACAGGGTGCACACATGAATGCATGAAGTATAGCAGAAATATCTCACTTTACTTGCAGCGGAAGAGTTGTATGTGTTGTCAGTGAGCATAAAAACGAAATCACAGACGCCTGAATGACGTGTGATGTCAGGGAGAGGAGTCGATAGCTGGAGCATTAATCAAACTGCATGCATTTTGTATGAAGCTTGGGAGGGGGTTTCATACACTGTGACGACCGCAGAAGACAGCTATGAATTATAAATGGAATAAATGATGGTCTCAGTTGGATCATTAATGAGGTGAATTATTAATCCTGTCTTTTGGGACTCAGCGGTTACTTTGCTAATCCTGAATCATCCATTTGTTAGGGTTATTATCTGCTGTCCAGTTTCTTTAAAACGGCTTTCAAATGACAGAAGAAGGTAAATTGTTTGTCAATTCTGTCCAACAAATTGCGCCCCTGTTCTCAACTGCTGCTTTCAAGTCTCATTCAAGAAAGACAAATGTTTACTTTTTTCATTTATGGTCCAATCTGAAGTAAAATAGATAATACACCAGACCTGTTAATGGTCTATTCTAGCTCCAAAGAGCTAAGATATGACAGCAGTAAAAACACCAAAGTCAAGTCCAAAAACCAACGATGTGGATCCATCCACTCCTTATATACAGTCTGTCTCATTCCTGCTCACACTTTAGAGAAAAACTTCAGTCTTTGCATGGCAGGAGAGAGCCAGAGCTCCCTAAAGAGACTTTGTATATGCTTAAAAAATGTAAATTTAAGCACAAGGCCTTCTTACTCGGAGCCTAATTGGATTCAAACTTATCAAAATTTCAGTTTCATCCAAACAGTCCTAACACTCAGTGCTTCAGAAATAAGTTTTCCTGCAGAAAGAAAAGATACTTGGATGAGGTTCAGGAGGCAGTTTAGAAAATAAAGGTCACTTCCAATCCAGACAGTCTGACACGCACACAGGTAGCTTCCCTGGCCCCGCTGAGCTGCATGCCGGGGGACAAAGCTCCTTAAAGCCAATGACATTTGCCTCCAACATGGCTCCTCGGCCTCGCTACGTGTCCTATTTTTCTATCGAGCCGGAGCTGTCCCCCTCAGGCGGAGCCGACACCTCGTCTTTATTCTTCTAACACCAGCACCGCCAGCCGTAAGCACACAAACACTTAGATACACACACACTGCCCTTAAGGGATCAATCAATAAAAACCCCCACAGCACTTTTCCAAAGCTTGGATAGAGACATTGCGGGACTGTCTACAAGTGCGATTGTGTATGTGTGTTTTGTTGCTGTTCCCTGAAAACAAACAAGACAATCCATAAGACCATTAGTGATATTGCATTACTCACTCTTGGCATGCACGGCTTTGTACATCTCAGCACGGGTTATCTGTTTGCACAAAGGAACCCCATCATCCATTTCTGTTCAAGTGTCAGACCCTTCCTTGAAAAGAGCGTCGCCCCCTGCGCTACACAAACCAGGTTGTAGATGGAGAGGGTAACACTGACTGGATCAATCAGACTGGGCACTTGGTGGGAGATAAGGACTGTTTGAACCACAAATTGACCAGCTTGTTATAACAAGTGTGGATCCTGTAGGGAGGGACATTTCTTCAGGATGCAAAGAGAAAGAGTGCTTCACTTTGTGCATGCAGTTTCCCCAAACTTTATGCTGTAGCTTTGGTCGTACAGAAGCGATGTCGATACCTCTCCATGACCCACAAAATCAAAACAGACCATCAGTGGAAAAAATTGATCATAGTTATTTTTAATGCCTTTTACAGCCACCACTGGGTCAGTGTAATGCAAAGCTATTTATAGCCAAGCGGCAGCCTCTGATGTTTAAAAATTGAGCCAATGCAGGAATACTAGAAAACTTCAGTTCCTCGAGTGTCTTTTCCATCATTGTTTGTTCTTTGCCTTGATAACTTCTTTGCAAAATCACGTTGTCAGGCATCTTCAGGGAAAATAGTTGGTCCACCACAAAACTCGCCCCTTACAACCAACTGGCTTTAGGACGCGTACACAAGCAGATTAAGCTCAAATGAGGCCTTCACAGCCTTGATGGAGCATTAAATAGCTGGATTACCCTCCAAAATCTTCAGCTGAACTCAAGCATTGGACAGCTTTCCACAACACTGTGGTTTTCAAGTCACTCTGATCCTGTGGAGCAGACACATTCCATCTGCGGTCTTCCCTGGAGACTAATGTTGACCAGAAGTGATCAGATCTCCAGTAAACATCCACTGGGCCGCTGCGCTGCGTTCTGTCAGCACGCAAGTCCAATTGTTTTATGTAACTGGCAATAAAGGCCGACTTGTCTGTTTTGGATTTCACCAGCCTCCATATTGGATTTGTGTTTGGACAATTTAATCCTTTGCTGTCATTGCTATATATTGCTTGTTCTTGTTGTAATGCATTTGCTGACTAAGATTGGAAAACTGGGTCCACTGGAACCTGATTATCGCAGTTCTGTTGTTGTTTTGTGTAATTTGATGTCTTGTGTTTCAGCTTAGCAGAAAAGTAAACTCCAGGTTCGTTTTGGGTCATTCAAACACAGATACATGGTTTAAATCTGTCTGTTTGCTGGCATAGTTTGGGTCCACTTGTCCCTCAAATGGGGTCACTGCAAATCCATGCAGATTTGACACTCCTTACCCAAATTTAGCATTTGCATCATCATGGAAGCGATTTCTGAGCTTGGTGTAAAAGTTCTCATTTGTTATGTTGAACAAAACTCTCTCATCCCTCCAACACCGCTCCCCCATGTTATGAATCCCCCACGAGGACACATCGATCCACCTCTGCTTGTAGGCCAGACATCGACTCGGAGCTTCAGCTAATCAAAAAGCCAATTAATGCAGGCAGCAGTATGCACGCCGAGCCGCGGCGTTAATCAATGGCATACTAAGCTGTACAGACGCGGACTCTGTGAACAAGATGAGACAAATGGTGTCAGCTATTATGTTGTTGAGAATTATCCTCTTTGAAATAGTGTCTCTTTGTATTCAGGAGGACCTTCCATTCTATTGGAGTCTATTGTATGTCTGGATTTGTTAACTCCAACATGTGAGCAAACGATCACTCAGTAAACCCCATTTCTTGTCTTTTCATGGAGATACTGCAAAGAACTGATCATTCCATCCATGTCTTTGTCTTATTCAGGATCATATGGAGCAGAACTGTTTTACATGACCAATGAATGGCTGATTAGAAACTCAATTAACTTGATGCATTTTGACAGAACTTTAACTTTTCAAGTAGTTCCATTTTGCAACAAACACCCCCACAAATTCTGAAAAGATAAAGTCACATAATGACTTCTGTACATGCACAGTCCTTTCCCTTCTTTCACATTTGTTATATCACCAACAGTGAAGCACAATCTCTACACACAGCCTATCACATGTCTTCATTTTCTTGCTTCACATACTACTCTATCAAATGTTAGTATTCAGTTTCAATTCAACAGAATAGCCTCCAATGCAATGGAGAGATGCCATGGTACTTGAAATGACCTTTTAAGTTATATGTTGAGTGCATAGACTGTATAAATAATGGACGTAGTCTCCTTGATGGCACCTGTTTCTGAAGCGCTGCTTTGAAGCCAGTCGTTGGCGGGAGCCATATTGGAAATGCTGAACTCAACCTAATTCCTGTGGAGCTAGTGTGAGGTAAAGAGGCCTCAAGTGGACGCTCGATGAACTGCAGTTTATAACACTCCCGCATGAGACCAGAGGTTGCCGCTTGGTTGAGTGCCGTGATGTTAAGCTAGCTTCCTGTTAGGAACATCTGATAATGCAAACATGACAAAGCTGACTAATTTCAGTTCAGCCTTAGCAGGATTGGCAACCTATGAGCCAGAGATGTTGCCCCTGAACACTTGGGCACAGCCACTGTGTAAAGGAGGTCAGAGACCAGAGGTTATTGATTGCATGGATATGAAAGCTGTCATACTGTGGCATCCCATGGTGCATTAATACCCCAACTCTTTTATTTGAATGCATCATGTTTGGCCAATCAAAGACGTCCAACTGCACATTCCTGGTGCGACAGAAACACAGTGTTTCTCCTGTTTACTCTGTTTGTCACAAAAAGAGATATTCAGCTGTGAGTTTGTTCCAGATTTGTGACGTCATGTCTTCTAGTGTTAAGTGTTTTGGCATTTCATCCAAACTTATTGACTTCTAAGAAGCCTTTCTTCATTATGTTTAATAACTCACACAGGAAAGAAAGACCCTCCTCGCCAACACAGGCCTTTCAACGCTTAAGAGTTCCCAGTCAAATATGCCTTCCCTTTTAGTAAAATTATACCCATGAGATGCAATTAAAAACACACAAAACGGATGAGGGGAAAGATTAGACATGATTGCAATCTAGCAATAACCAGACAGCACACGCTCAGTTTAGGAACAGACATTAACTACCTTAGAATAAAGCTCTGAAACACTAATTAATGATGACATCTTGTACTTTGGAGCATCCTTTAACCTTTATCCTGCAACTTGTTATAGTTTACGCCACGGCTAATCAGTCTTACTTCCAGCCTTCAAACTGAGGTGTATGCTATTTGATATATGAGTTATTCCTTTGGCTGTTTTACAGGAAAACTACACATGGGGGCAAATTTGGGGAAAACTAAATCCCGATTTAAGTAGGTTTTTGTTTGGCTGCCAGAACAGCTTCAATGCGCCTTGGCCTGTCCCTACAAGTCTCAGAAACACGACTAAAAAGAATGAAACACCAGTTTTCCAGAAAATATTGATTAACTTGGTGTTATGATGATGGTGGTGGAGAGTGCTGCCTCACACATTGGCTTAAAAGCTTTCGTGGGCGTTGAAATCTGGTCGCTGCACAGGCCGTCACATATGAATCACATAGTTCCCCATGGATTGGGTCATTGTTTTTGTAGTTATTTTAATCTTTCCCAAAGTTTCTACATATGTTAGTGTCTGTAAGAGTATTATAATGTGAGTTTGTGCAGTGATAGTGCTATCCTACAGGGTTTCAAGCCCAGGAGTTACTCTAGACTCGTCCTGTAGTGGTTGGCGTAAGAACAGGATGAATTCAAAGACATTGGAACACCAACACAGCCAAAGCCGCAAAGGAGCCAAAGCTCTCTGTTTAGAGACAGAACAGGCCACTTGACTAGTTCACGGTCCATCTCGTCACGAAGTGTCTTTGGCTCCCGCAAGCTTTGTCATTGTGCAGATAAACATTCAAGTGCCGTGTTTGGTCACCCGAAGAACAAACCGGCCCATTCATACGGCCAAATCGCCCCAGGGCGGATAAAAGGCGCTCAATGCAAATAAAATGCCTCTACTTGCATTTAAACTACCCCTTACTTTTTTCCAAACTTCCCCACTTCTCCTTTTCTCTCCTTTCAAAGTAATTTCTTCAGCTTCAGTGTAAGACAAGGAGGCGGCCAGCAGCCAGGATTTGCCTCTCGGGGAGCCGGGTTTTGAATGCCAAGCCCTCGAGTCTTCAGCAGAGAGATGGGATTTTGTAGCAGGAATGTGGGGGAGTTGGCTGGGCATGAAAAAGATTGGACACATTGGCAGTCACTGGTGCCAAGGCCCCCCTAGCTTGAAACCCTGCTGGGCTCCAAATATGGCAGCGAGGGTGTTAAAACCGAGAGTAATTTGAGGAAACTACAAATAGGATTTCAAAAGGGACGTTTTTGGTATCCTACCATTCGAATCACCAACTGTCACTTGTCGTAAGAAGAAAGGGAATCTGTAAACCGAATAAGATATCTAGGACAGATGAAGTGCGGCACTTTGGAGAATTAAAGGTGAGCAACTTCCTAAAAAATGAAAAGTGGGCCTTGAAACTTGGGGGAATATGATCAATGTCAGAGCAGTGGTTAGATAATTGGATGGGAAAGTGGTGTCAGGGAATTAATCAATATTTATTGATGGATTAACAAATCAGCATTCAACAGAAACCCAATATTACACCACAAAGACTAGAAACTTCCTTTAACAGGCAGAAACCTTCAACAGGACCAGAATAATTATCATCCTATTAAATAAGTTGCTCACTGAGGGACTTTATTTACCCCCAAACTCCCCAAAATTCACTCTTGCATCAGGTATGGTGGAAATAAAGTGTATTTTAAGGATCACATGCATGACTTTTGCAAAGTAGCTCCCTCTTATATATTACAAAAAGGGGTCTCCATAGAGGTTACTTCCACGTATTGGAATGAAAATTGGTATGCATGCTTATTTTATCAAGACCTATAAAATATCAAATTGCACCCATACCCAAAACCAAACAGGAAGTCAGGTATTTTGATTGGAATTTCAAAATAATCCCTCTTTTTGGGGATATTTGAATTAACTAGTCCTCAGGTTTCAGCCAATCAACTCCAAACTTGAAATCTAAAATCTGGGTGTGTCACTATGCCTAACCTTAAACAACAAAACCCCTCTACTTCTAATTCAATACCACTCACACTCTGTTATCTACAGAACCGTTCGTAGCCAGGATCTCACATGCATGCTCCAGGTTAGCGTCACGCACTCCAACCTCCCTCCACACGATGCTTCACTTCATTTTAACTCATCTCCAGTAGCTCCAGGTTTGAAACTGTCACATCCTGCTGCATTCTCCAACACCTCCCTCTCCACGTGTCTGCACTGATAAGGGAGTACAGTGTGTGGAATCCGTAATGAGGAAGGGAGGTGATAGGAAGTGCGAGCGCCTTGTTGACCAAAGGCAGTGATGGTAATGTGAAAGGTTTTTTGTTGGTTGGGCTGAATGTGAATAATGAAACGTCTTGGAAGAAAAGGTCAGTGCAGGAACAGGACTCCTGGAATCCTCTTCCATGGAAGATGAGCATCATTTAAAGTGCCTCAGGCCTGATGAATAAAGTAACACAATTCCTCAAGAACTCCATGTTGCTCCCCCACGTGTGAAAAGCTTCTACGAAAGTCAAATTCAGGTGAATCTTTGAGGACACTCGTACAGCTGCCCACTTGCGTGATATTCAAAAGGACAAGATAACTCAGGAGGGAGAATCCGTCCTCTTAGTTCACCCCAGATGTTTCATTTATCTTGCAGAAGTTGCAGATTCATGCAACTCAATCAGCCTCAGAGAAATCCCTCCGACTGCAAACGCATTCTCCATCTTTATCCAATATTTAGAGCTGTGGGTTTGTGTGCTGACCTTTCATGAACAAAACAATTCGCAGAATAACAACGCAAAAGTGACATTTAAATAAGGCTGTCACAAACAACCCCCCCTCCCCTGAACGAGCCGTGGAGGTAGACACGCATGTTCACTGAAGACCTCTACGGTCAGCACGCAGCTTAGCGAGGTTGTCCATAATTGATAACAGCATGTATACACTATTTGTATAATTCATCAGGCCATGTCAGTTGAAATTCAGTTCAGACGCATTGCGCTGCAGTGAAGCATGGGAGGCTTTTAAATGCTGGAACCTCAGACACTTGTGCAAAAGTTGAACAAATTCAAACCACTTAGGAAGACGCAGTGGAACGCCACTTAGGGTATTTGTGGAGAGTTTAAAGCAGGACAATCATTTTGGTGAAACCCACCCAAAACTTAGGAGTTAAGAGTTGGAATGATGTCATACATAATGTAGCGTGCTTCACTTTTGAAAGGTGACTGAGCCAGTACGAATTCCCTCAGCTTTCACATCACGTTTGGTTTGTTTGGTCCTTTTTGGACTTTGACGTTACATCCATCCTCCCCAAAAATCAAATGCTAGGACACCATGTAACAAAGCAAAGAAACAAGACTTATGATACAAACAAGCAGAAGCTTTAGCTCATTCAAAGTTGAAATATCCAAACAATTAAGTTGTCTTTGAGGTTAACTTTGCAAAAGCCTATAAGGTACTCGCCGAGTAGAGCGAACAGGCTCACAGTAAAGCAAACATCGCAGTCTATAAGTGGAATATGCCAGCTTTAAATGCTTGTGCTATGCTTCAAGCAGCTTTAAAACCCTCACACAAACCTCTGCACCACTTTTAAATGACTTGAATTATTCCAAACAGGCACAAAAGCATGCTTCCAGTTTGCAAAGGTTACACAGGAACAGATAGCAGTTATATAATGGAATGTAAAGCACTTGAAAACAACAGTTATATAAAGAAATCAAACCCTCTTCAACTTCTTCACCACATTTAATTCAGACAAACTTAAACTCTGCAGGAACAAAGGTATGCTGCCAAATTTGTAACGTCAGTGTCCAATGGTTGCATCAGGACATGGAAATGTCAAGCAATCACACTTATTTGTCCCTTTGAAGTTGACTTGATCAGACTTAATGATTCAACACAGGCACACATTTATTGCTGCTTAATTGTTGATTCAATTTGCAAAGGTCACTTTAGGACATACGACATGAATCCAATCCAATCGAAACCACTTTCACAAACTAGGTTTAGAGAAATGTTAGCACTCACACATCTTTGGCACTTTGAAGTTGACTGAATAAGACAAAATGATTCTACACAGTAACACATTATTAAAGTGTATCCATGCAAATGAGCAGTTTTGTTGAACAGTGACTGTTTGGTGCCTTAATTGGGTGTCTTTTGGGGATTTACAGGGTCACATTTGAATGAACTAAAAGCTGGGTGTATCACTGTTCTAACCTTAAACAACAAAACACCTGTCCTTCTAATTCAGCATCACTCATATTCTGTTATCTACACAACCGTCCTCATTGTAGCCACTGTTACTTTCATGTTAGGGCTCTTGTTCTCTGTTTAGCTTCTGCAGTTAAGAACTTAAAGTACAGTACAATTAAAGACCTTGTAAAGCAATAGTGATGCACTTTGAGTTCATGCACACAATACAAACAAATCAAACCAGGACTTAACAAAGAGCACATGTCGCCAACCAAGTTTGAGCCCAGACAAAGCTGCGCATAAGCGACGCTGAGACAATGACAGCAACACACACGTGTACCCAGCTCCCACGCTTCAACCACATGGAGCAATCAAGCCCCTTAAACACCCCCAGCCCACCCTGTCCCGACCCACTCCACCCCTCCGATGTATGACATCCCATTGTGCGTGTGCTAAGATGGAAAAAAGAAAGAGGAGAAGAGCCAAACCTTCTAAAGGAACGCTCCTAATGAAAGTGAATTAAACAACAAAGGAGGCACTTACATTGAAGAGCCTCACATGGTCCTCTGACAGAAAAGAAGAGAAGCGTGCAGTGATTCCAGTCGGAGGAAACAATAGTGAGTAACCTTGCAGAGAGAGGGAGAGAGAGAGAGAGAGAGAGAGAGAGAGAGTAGAGGGGGGGCAGAGAAAGTGAGAGATGGAAAACAAAGGTGAGAGAGAGAGAAGACGCAGATTGATGCATCCACCACACACCCGGTGAACACGCAAATCAAAACACTTAGGATCTTTTCGTGCATCTCCCCTCCTCCTCCCCTCCTCCCCTCCTCCTCCTCCTGTTCGGCTTTGCCCCCCCCCTCCCTTCCCCGACCCTTCGGGTTTTTACTTGTCATGTGTTCAGGCTCAGGCAAGCGTGAAGCGGACTGAGGAAACCGCGCTGCAAGTGCTTTGTCCAACGGTCGGGGGAACTCATGCTTCCATTACGTCGGAGCGCTGAGCTTCTCGGCCCCCTTTCCGCGCGTTTGATCCTCAGCAGATGGATGGCGAGGCAGGAGACGAGATCCAGGGTCTGGGCTCATCCATCACCTCCTCCTGGGAGATCCCTGCAAGAAACATATGAAAGAATGAAACTCATGTCTCCTGTGGAAACACAGATAGATCTCTTTCAGCTGCCCAGTTTCCACTGCTGTACTTCTCAGTTTCGCTCATCCAAACAAGTTTAATGATATTCTCCAAACTCCTATTACCCCACTTAGATTAAATGAAGACATCATGCTGTGCACCCATTTGCTGATTACAGATATTACACTCCATAAATCTATTTCTGCTCCCCCACGCGAGGAGCTGATGCAAGCTGCCTCCATTTTTCACTCATCTGCACCACTTTTTTTTTTTGAGTTGCTTTTAACTTTTAGTGGATGTCACCCAAGGGAGCAGAAGCCGAGCGGTAGAACAGGCAGGTGTTTCCATTTTAAAGAACGTGATATAAGAAGAAATGTAAGTGAGGTATGTAATTTAGCAACGCTCGTGTTTCAATGTCACCATTTTTAGTGGAGAAAATAAAACACTAGTGATGTTGTTGTTGCACCTCACAGTATTTAGCTAGTTTCAGTGGCAAGGACAAACTTCCTTTAACAGGCAGAAACCTCCAGCAGGACCAGACTCATGTTAGACACACATCTGCTGAGACTGTGTTGGGTCTGGAAAGAGGGATAGAGGAGAATAAGAGAGAGAGGGAGCGGTAGTAGCTGTTGCCACTGAAGTCCAGGATGCCCATATCAGCTGCTGAAACGTCCACTCCAGAAAGGTCTATGGTTAGTAACTTTAAAGGAACAGGGAGAGTTAAAGAAAGTGATTGGGGAAGGAGGTGAGATAGGATCCCAGTGTGTCAGTCTGAGCCTATAGCAGCATAACTAAGACCTGGTCCAAGCCTGATCCAGCTCTCACTATAAGCTTTATCAAAAAGGAAAGTTTGAAGCCTACTCTTAAAAGTAGAGAGGGTGTCTGCCTCCCGGACCCTGACTGGTGCATGATTCCAAAGGAGAGGGGCCTGATAACTGAAGGCTCTACCTCCCATACTACTTTTAGAGACTTTAGGTACGATGAGGAGGCCTGCATGTTGGGAGCGTAGTGTTCTAGAGGGGGAATAGGACACTATGAGCTCTTTAAGAGATTAAGATAGGTCAGAAGAAGGATTTGAAACTATAGTCTAGGTTTTATGGGGAGGCAGTGTGGAGAAGATAAACACGTATGTAGAACCCCTCTTCATTAGACACATGCTCTAATTCCATCTTCAAGGTGTGACCACGACTAACACAGGATTCACGCCAGCCTGTGCTTAATCACACTTCTGCTTTGAGCTAATCTAAATGTCACCATGCTCACTATCACTATGACTATCCTGGCATGTTAATTGTATCATTACCACCATGTAAACATACTACTGGCACAAAGAGCAGCACTGAGTTTGAAGGTATTCGGTCATAAACCGGAGCATGTCCGTGCCAAATGTCTTGGCAGCCTCGTTCAGCACTCTTCCTGGTATTTAACTGTGAGGCAGACAAGACGCATGTTACGGTGGCGACTGAAGAACAGTGAAAGGATGACAAGTGTTTGAAAGATTTACGAGTGTCTGGATGGAATTTCATGGCGATCCATCCAAGTGGTGGTGACGTATTTTGGGGTCAACATATGTGGCGAACCAACCAACTTATCTTGTGTTTAATCGACGTCTGCTACAAGTTCATATCTTTTGTTTTTGAAGAAAGCAATTTCTTTCTGTAAAGACGAACTAAGGCCTCAAAAACTCTCCTTCCTTAAATAACCAATGCCCCACTCATGTATCAACAGAGTACTGTAAATTATCATATTAAGCAGTATTAAAGGATTAAAAATAGATGCTCTGTCTGGTGACATTAGTGTCTCAGTGATGATTTAAAGTGTTTTTGTTTTGTAAACAGTAAATAAGGATTCATGTGAGCGTGTCTGCTTGATTGACAGCTGTCTCCGACTATAACACTCCACTCCACAGTGGTGTTTACTCCACCTCAGCTTCACTCAGTATTCACATTATTTTGCCGGCACCAGCGAAGATGGTGAATTCAGATAAGCCTAAATCCGAGCTTCAAAGCATGTGAGCGTCAAAAATGTTTAAATGCTTCAAAGTACTTAAACCTCAAAGATGTCAAAACGTCAAAACATTTCTCTACAGGCGGTGGCAGAGCACCAGTGGAGCTTCACTCTGGGGAGGTTTGAAAGAAGTGGACATTTGGGCTGTGCAGTGTGTGAGTGGTGGATTTGATATTGAGTGAGGTGTTTCATACCTTTATCTTCTCCATTTCTGTTGAATTAAAGTTGAAATTGGTTGAGATATCACATATAATCCTATCTCAGGGTCACCTTCTCTACTTTTTCCCAAATGTCCCCAAACTTTGTCCGGCTTCACAAACACACGGTCTCAGCAGATGTGTGTCTAACATGAGTCTGGTCCTGCTGGAGGTTTCTGCCTGTTAAAGGAAGTTTGTCTTTGCCACTGTAACTTGCTAAATGCTGCAAAGTGCTCTGCTCATGGTGGATTAAGACGAGATCCTGTCTGTAAGATGGGACTGGATCTTATCCTGTCTTGATGTTGAGTCTTTGTTAATAATAGAACACAGTATGGTCTAGACTTGCCCTGTTTGGAAAGATCTTAGTTGTGACCAGGTTGCTCGCTGGTGTTTTCATCCTACTCTGACTAGCTTGGTGTGTTTTTTTCAAACTTGTGTCGGCCATCTTGGAAGTTAATAGACGCCCATATTTGGGCGACATAATATGCAAAAGTAAGTCTGTGATGATTCACATCTTCACTTGCCTCCATTGTAACTAGTTTACTTCAGGCGCAAGGGATGAAATGTCATCCAACAAGTGAAGCCAAAAGCAGCTAGCACCCACTACTGTTTAAAAAGAAGTACTGCAGTACATGTGTGTCTCATTCTTTTGATTTGTCCCTTATTTATATTGACTTTTAGGTGCTAATGACAAGCCAAGCTACTGAATGGATGATGCTCGAGCACCTGACTGCATCACTCCCAGTAAACAGGGATCCTCTCTTTTTGGGTTGTCTGCATTTGACCACCTCTAACCAGCCAACACAAATGTGTCTGGAGAGGCATTTACAAGTCTAAGTCATCCAGATTAACCCATTTCCCCAATTTCTGTTTAAGGAGGGCAATGTGGACCCCCCCTTTCCTTCCCCCTCCCCTGCTAACAGCGGTTAGGATTTGAATGACCTAAGCTGTTCCATCAGCCCCCCTAACAACATGATCAGCAGCTAAGTCAAGCTCCACCAGGGAGCCTAAGACCTGCTGATGAGGGCCGGCATGCCTAATCATCTGCCTCAGTGCTAGTGGGAAAAAGAAGTGATTAAAGTGAATACTGAATGAGCCGGGCTTCTGAGTGATGGCTTTTTGCTGCTCTATAAAGATTACAGAGGATGTAGAGCTGAGTTTCATGTCTGTATCTTCGCTCCCTTGTGCTCATGGACATGGTAGGGAGATAATCTTGAGATGTGCCGGCTTGCCAGGGAAGTGGTAGGATAATCTTACAAGCCACCCAGGAGAAGGCCCTTTGGACTTCCATGTGTGTTATCAGAGGCAGATTATGAATGTGCATCCATTTGTGTGTTTCTGCTGAGGGGGTAGCTTCCCAAACAGCCCTCTGGTTGCACATTGCTTTGATATTGGTACCTCTTACATAATAGTGCATGAGTGATCATTGAGGAGTGGATCCACTATTTACAGTCTATCTCCCACAAGGCCGTCAAAGACAATTCAAAACTGTATTGCTTTTGTGTGGGCTGCAGTAAACCTTCCCCGAGCTTACAGATCAGGTATTAGTTTCTCCATGCCAACCGCCTGCTGCTCTTCAGTGCTTACATTCTTATTGCTGTGCTGCAAATCATAAAATAATGATAACAGAAGGCATGCTGGGTTCAGCATTACTTCAATCAAGAGGTGAACTGCTGTCACATGTCCAGCTCAGGCTACAGGAAAAGAAAGAGTTGAAAATGGAGGTCTCTTCAATGCGCCACCAGATATTTATTTAACGCTCAAATTTACAGTGTTCATTTACAAGGTTATCTTTTACTGTTGGAAGGCTGCTGAATAAATGAGAAGTATTGATACAGCTACTGAATCAAAACTACAGCCAAGGACTCCACAGACATACTACTTCTTACTCAAGCTGAAACTAAATTCTTTTTTGGCTCTGGCTCACCACGTTGACATCAAACTGATTAGAAATGTAAATTCCCCAGCGGTGGGCCAGATGTGTCATTTTATAACAGATGATGTTGTGGGCTTGGCCTTCCTTGGTGGGCACAAATCCAGACTTATTAAAGCAGAAGTATACGTTAAATACTGAGACGTCTCTAAACACCAGAAGCTCTGAAAACTCCTCTCATGAAGTGATTCCTCTTGCTTCGGCGCTCATGCAGCAGGACTTGGTTTACAACCTCCAAAGAGCCGCACATCAAAGCGAATTATTAATCCGTCCAATATGTTCCAAACTGAGATGTTAGTGTTTATTCCAGAGCCGGCGCAGTGTGACCGCAGATCCCAGCTGTGTACTGTATACAGTTTAAACCTGAAACAAACAGGCCAAGGTTGCTTTTAAGTCGGCATCCGCTGATTTTATTTCAACTCGATCTCCACAGGCAGGAGGTCAAGTGTGCACCGGAAGGGAATCACTGACACACATCCACCGTCTGTTGACCCATTTAGCCCATCTGTACAACAGAGAAAGACACAAAATAGAAGTATGGTACCAGAATTTGAAGGCCACATGGACTTCCTTACAGCTCACAGGTACCTACAATATGGCGCTCTCTTGTGAGTAGTGTATTTAAACGGCATCAAAAATGCACTTAAAATGAAAAGAAGGCAACAAGTGGCAATCATCTCAGGGAAGGAAATATATCATGAGAGCAATAACTCCTCGTACCTTCCTTGCAGCAAAAATAGAAGCATAAACATAAAGCATCCAATGTTGCATTACAGACATGCCGCATCTTCCCCTTCTCCGTCTTCAGGGCACAAGACAAATACACACTAATTTGTCATCGTCAAATACATTTACAATGCAGCGTGGCAGGGTTACATTATGCCCTGCGATGTCATAAATACTTCACATACTGTCACAGCTCAACTAATAAAAACAGAAATCATTTCTATTTGAAGAGTCAGTCAGAGCACGGCTGACTGCAGAGCCATCCGAGCGTCCAGGCTCCGGGGGCTGCTGCTGCTGCTGAAACAAAGGAAGTCAAAGGGGAAATTAAATGTTTGCTAATACATTTTTCTGGAGGATTGTGGGAACAAAAGAAGGAGGCGTTTTACATAATGTGGTCTAACGAGGCAGCGGCGTTGGGATCCAATAACGTGAACAAGCAGAATCCCCTGTTTGATCTGAAAAGGAAGGGGTCCCCTTATATAACAGGAGGAATTAAAGTGTGTAATAGCTGAGGGATGATGCAAAGCACAGGAGGAGCAGCATCCACAAGGACTAATCATGGAGTCATGTAACCAGATGTCTGACTAAGATGACAGAAGTACATGGGAGCAGGATGTTATGGCTTCATTTCAGTCTGAATGTGGTTTAAAGGAGCAGCTTATAGTCTCTTTAAAGGGTGCTGGGGTTAGCATTAAGCTAGGCAAGTTGTTAATGTGCCAATGTTGGATCCCATTGACTATCATCTACCAAATTTCTGTAAGCTTCTTGGAAGGGACCCAACTTTTCTGTCGACATTCGTTAGCGATAAATGGCGTCCGGCCAAGAACTCCGTTCCCATACGCTGTTCTCTTTACAGTCCAGTTAGCAACTTTAGAGGCCTTTGTGTTCTTCATTTTTAGGTTTGTGACATCTCCCAGAGTTGCACCCATTCATCTATTTCTTTGGAGTCCCAGTTTCACTGTAAACAGTAAATTACTCAGAGGCTTCACTGGCTGCAAAAGCAACTGACTCCCTTGAGATTTAAATGCAAATTAAAGATCTTTAGTTTGCCAATAGAACAACATGATGCAGCTAATACTGTAAACACTGTCAGGTAGAACGTTGCAGAATGAGGCTGATATATTGTTAGCATGGCATTGACAGGCAGACTTCTTCTTCTTCTGGTGTTATTTTAGAGTTAAATTAAGCAGGTTAGCTTCCTTTTTATTGAGGACAAAGCAAGTGTAAATCGTAATACTGATGATCCTTGGTTTGTAAACCAACCTCCCAAATAAACTTGGCCTTACAGAGGCGTTCAAATACACAATTATGTTGTTCACAGACATTCCCACGACTCCAAGCCTGTGGGTGTGTTTGATTAACTCACAGTGGACACTTAGCAATCTAATTTAACATTTGTTTGTTTTGATTTGGAGAGAACTTAATTGAATCTCAAACAGCATGAGTTTATGAAGCTTAATTTGATTCAGGTTTCCATGGCGGACACCACAGAGAGTTAAAGTGAGGTTGTGTTCCGTGCTGACCTCTCCCTGTCCTCCATGTTTTGGCATTACCCATTTCTTTTCCCCACCACTGCAATTCCACCACAACAGGAGCTGGCATTTACGCTCTGCCTCTCCCATGCCCAGACTTCCAAACTACCATATTACTCAGTATGCATCTGCCTCTTCCCATAAGCCTTCACAACCCGGGGCCATGCCTCAGGGCTTTGCAACATGTGCAGGGGGAAGGGCAACCATGTCATGACCGCTTACTCCTCCGTGCCAGCTTCTTCTGCCAAACTCCCTTGACCCGTGGACGCTGCATGTAATTATCCTATATGTGCGGTGCAAACAGTAGGCGGAAAGACTCAGCTGTGAGAGGCGAACAAGCGAGCTGACCTGGAAAAAGAATGCCTTTACACCACGGGCCCCAGAGGGTTTAAAGGGCGCTACATGGGAGAGCGATTGGCAGAGCTGAAAGTATTGGCAGTGTTGTCTGCATCATCTGTTTGTTCAACATGGAGCGCAGTTTGAGGATGACTTGCATACATTTCAGTCATGTATTAAGAGACATAACAGCTTTGACTGGGGCCTGTTAGTCAGAATATGACCCTGTAGGAACCCTTGTTACACACTTGTGAGTCAGCGGGTGGAAGTCAAGGTCAGTGATGGAGACAGCCTGGTAATCTGTGTTTTAAAACTCTACAAAGAAATCAGAATCTGAACATACAGGACCAGACTTTTGTATGATGACTGTTTGCTGCTTTTCAAAGACTTCTTTATTCTTTATTCTAGATATCCTAACAGGAAGGACTCCAAGGACACTTAAAGACCTTTGAGCTTACTTGTGGCTCTCCTCCTCATTAGATAAGGGATTATATACTGGCAAGACTCTCTTTTAAAGGGTTCTCTCTTCCTCCTTCGTCTTCTTCTTCTTCTTCTTCTTCCTCCGAGCGTGCGCGGTAATTTAATTAAGTCCACTGACTTTTCTAAAGGGCAACTGCAAGAACCAACACAATTAATAAAATGGGTGACTCCTCTGCTCTTTGTTGCTCTTTGTTCCCCTCATTTGAGTGGCTCAGCACAACCCGCTCCCGGCTCCTGACTTGATTTGCATTTAGAAAAGTCAAATCTGGCCTTTTTTCTCTTGTAATTATTCATAAACTTTGAGTTCAAAGTAAATAGAAGAAGAAGAATTTGGCAAATGGAGCTGCAAAAAGACCAATCTGTTAGAAATTCATACAAGCCTAGTATTCATTAGTATTCACGAGACAGCACGGAGCTATAAAACTGAATCTTTATCGTCGAATTTGGACTATTTGTAATGATGGTAATCATTTTCAAGCTCATTTGTGGCTCTATAGCATCGTCAGTAAATTATGTTGCGTTCCAACATATCCACCCTCCTCAGGGAGTCTGCTGACTCTCTCAAATGTCAGTTTAACTGATGCTGTTGCTTCCAAAATGGCGGCTCCTCTTTGGGATTCGTCTCTAACACAGAGGGTTATTAGCAGGCGGTTCTTTTTGCTCATGGATGGCTCGGGGGTCCCAAAGGACAGTTCAAAGTGTAACGAGGTTAATTAGCAGGAAGCGTGACCTAGACTAAAGAAGCTGAACATGATACACAGAGTCAGAGGTGTGGGGTTCATTACGACTTCAGATGAAGAAGTATGTCAGGTTTCATTGAATGTGAGTGTGACAGAAATAGATCTTTAAGGCTGCAATAAAAACAATTATAATCAAGATCATTTTGTTCAATATTAAGATCACTGCTATGAGTCAAATTAATTTAATTTTTCTAATTTTATGGAATTTATTTATTATTTTTTTGTCCATGCTAGCCCCAAGCAGTAAGTCAAATAAAGCATTAAATAGCATTAAAGTTGTACTTTATTAGAACTTTGACTTCAGTTTGACGAACATATAGTCCAACACAAGACTGTTACTAGTAGTGGAGCATATTTTAAAGGTGTGACATTAAAGAATAAATAATGCTAACTTAACAGTTTAGCCAAACAGTCTCATTGAAGCTCATGAATACAGCTATCCACTCTCCATGCTCACCTCATCCCTCTGCTTTACTAACAGCCGAATTCCACCTGGTCCTGTTTGTCTGCGGATCTGATAGGTCTCTATTCTAGTCAGTGTGTTAACTTCCACTGGAAGCTGGACTACTACAACAACAAACCGTCACGCACAATAAGCCTTGTCACTTATTGCAACAAATCGTTAGCATGCTTTGCAGTCATGTTGCCGTTAAAACTTGATTAATTTTGCAGCCCTACCAACCTGTGAGTTAAATTCCTCTCAAATCAAACACAGATATCTGACAAATGTGTAGTTTCATCCATTTGAATGATGAATATGTGTTTAATCTCTCTAAATATAATCCATCATTGGAGGCCAGCTTTACTGTACGTCATTCGTCTTCATGCTGGAACAAAACGCGACGGCACATTTGGGATTAATCCACCGCAAACCTGGATAAAGTCAAACTTTGATGTCCAAGGCCACACTTCAAACCACTCACACGTGTAGGACGTTAATGGGGAAGGTCTGCTATGATTCCAAGCCAAGGAACATCCGTCAGACTTCCTTTTACACCGAAACACATCTTTGGAATCCGACCTGTTAAAAGGATATTAGAAGGTCCCAATCTGAGGGCTCATTGAGATTTAGTTCCAGGTTTTCTTGTTAGCTGAACAGTAATCTGACTTCCAAGTTGCATGATAATCTGTGGTAACAAGAATAAAAGAGCTTTAGGGATTACACAGAGAGACCAACAGGGGCGTAAAATCTGGGGCTGCTCATTTACTCTGCATAATCCAGGTTAGAAATCCTTGCTCAGATGACACACACACAATAATACTCTCTGAAGGTGGTTTAAGGATACAGTGTGCATTCCCAGTACTAGACCCCAGTCTGGAGGATTTCTGTACCTTGTCATCCTCCTCCTCCTCCTCTCCTGCCTGAGTGAGCTCATGTGCTGCATATGTGTGACAGCGTTGACACATGCGAGACATGTTTGAGGGGATTATTTGTCTCCCAACCTCGCAGCATACCAACATCTGTTTTCCATCGCATGTCTTGCATTATGCATCACCTTACCTGCTTTCTGCAGTCGCACTGCTTTACTGACATACTGTACGTATGACTGAGTGTGTACTCCTGTTCGTGTGGAGTTCAATCTCAGTTCATTATTTAAAAACAGCATCTTTTTGTTTAAGCTCATTGAAGGGTTTCTGTTCAATCTGGGCTGCAGGATTAGTTCAGCCTTTTCTGTTGGGATATGAGAATATTTACAGATTTAATCTTGATTCATTTTATTGGATTCTCTGCTTTTTGACTTTCATTTTTATTTAACCAGCATGTTCTTAATCCCAGTTCATTAATCTGTGCAGCTTGGTGTTACCTTAATCTAGGTACCAATGCAGGGTTTCATCATCAAGGCATTTTCGCCTTAAATGAATCGCTTAGACTGCTAGGCCAACGGCTACCTCTGCATACCGTAGTCAAGCTGCCGCAGTGTCTTCCTGCTTCCTTCTGCCACAATAATAGAACATAATAACACCACTGTGCTCCTGAATGGCACATTTAATTTAAAAACTCCTACATAGCTCTTTGGCAAGTCAAGAGTAATAAGCAGGACTCTGCACCGCGTCATACTCTGATGCATTGAGCCAGTGATGAAGCTGCTGTTGGCAGTAAGAACAGGCTGCATTGAACATCCGCAAAGCTTCTTCTTCTTCTTCTTCCTTCTCCTGCACTCAACAGTCGACCCTTTGTTCCTTCCGTTGCTCGAAAACCATAAAGGTGTTCTGTAATCCCAGAGCATAAAATAGCATTTCTATATTTGCTTTAGTATCGGCCTCTAAATTCCCAATTGAGATCATGTTGAGAGCTTTTCGAATAAAAAGGCAAACCACAGCATCCACTTCCCTTCATGTTTATTTCATGCTCTCTGATTCTTGCACTGTATTTCTACATCTGTACCAGTCCATATTTTTACTTTCACCAAGCAGGACCTCTGAACAATGCAGCCTTTAGCTCTTAGGACGCATTAAGGGTCTGTCAGATGAATCGGAAAAATCAGACTTTGAGAGGGAATGAAAAGCTCTCAAAAGCCACATGAAATCTTAAACACTTCTTCAGCTCTCTGTTTTTTTTTCTCTCCTTTCATTGGTGAGCTGAAAAATCTTGGTGGGTGAACAACACTTGTGTTGTGTTTGTAGCATGTTCGACTTGTGTTCTGGGTTTGGTTTGTCACTTAGAAGGTGTTATACCTGTGGATGTGGATGTCTTCTTGCTCTTTTAAAAGGCTCTAAGTAAATCCAAGTCAAATCTACAAGTCTAAAATGTTGTCGTATTTTCTTCATACCTTTCCTCACTCCTGTGCTCAAACATATAAACTTTGTTTGGAGCTTTATTTCAACTCACTCGACTTAATGGCACATTTATGAGGTGGTTAATTTCTCTGGGTCCAAGCTTTACTGTTCGAGCTCTGTGCCTGAGTATTTGGCGTTCAGTCTGTTAAAGTCTGAGCCTCCTGATTGAAAATGAACCTCCACTTGTAAAAAGCAACATGAGCTTTAATTGGTCTCCACCAGCTCTGAATGGCAACTTATTTCAGCACCACGTTCACAAGCTGTCACCAGTTCTGTCCATCTAGTAAGAGTCCTCTGTTCTGATTTGATGAAAATAGCTTCCTGTGTTAAATGTCAACAAGGTTAGTTAGAGTTTAAGGGCTTTAAATAACAAGGATCAGAAAACCAAAAGAGTCTAAAAGAGGCTCAAAGACAGACCTGATCCATTATTACTCAAAATGACAGCTGCAGCTTTAAAATAGCTTGATGTTTTCCACCTTTAATAATGACATCATTAAGCTCCTGCAAACCAACCCTGAACTCAGCATTTACATCAGCTTCAAGCAGCTGAACTCTGCATCCTTCTAAACATCCTAAAATATCTTTTTACATAAAGATGATCAACATGCGGCGGGTCATTCAAAGGGCAAATTATGCAAACCTGTCCTAAAATTAGTTCCACCACAGAGTCTGCAGAAAATCCTCTTCAAGTGTTGATTTAATGAGCTTATATTTTGTGCTGTTGCCCCTGATGTGGAAATTACTCTGGCAGATGCACCCAAACAAGTTGCACTTTCTGCAGGCATCCCGGTCCTGTACTACAAACAGTATAATCAGCAGATTCTGATGAAGCTGATGAAGATGAAACACACTGCATAGTTGCATGCATGCCACAGGACAAGAAGGGATGTGGCCGGTTTGAAGTTGAGGCGTGGCTCAAGTCAATGTGGAACTGATCTGTTTGTTAATAAGCAACCAGCAAAACACAAAGGTTCTGTTCTCCTTTAAAGCATGTGGACCTACAGCAAAAAGTCAAACGGTAGATCTGTGAAACTAATTATATGATGATCCATTTTAGGGACCAATCCGTGACACAAGATCTTTGGTTTTTGGCGAAACTCATGCACCGCTCATCACTTTTTCCAACACACTTCAAGGCGCTCGTGGCTACCTTACGCAGCTTCCTGGCAAGTCTAATGCCAAACAACCTTCGTGTGCTCCAACTTTCCTGGAGTCATCCCCTGTCGACTCACATTAAGTCTCCAATGTGGGGAGTATCACTTAATTTCAGATGACAGTTTTTGGCGACTCTTTCCCACTACTTATGATTCAGGAGGAGTTAGTTAGCAGCATGTTGGATAGAGGAGGCAGACAGGTTGACAGCGAGGGCGACCAAGCAGACAGTTGTCACTCAGGACTCGTCAAACATGGGTAACGTCATGTCTGGATTCTGGACTGATGTCAGCTGATGTAGTATCAAGGGTAAAAGTCAGCTTGGTAGACCTGTTTTTGGGGCTTTAACCTAGAAGACCAAGCCTTGGGACCTTTGTGAAACCGTGTTAATACCCCCAAATTCTCCAAACTGCCCCATTTAATAAGGTCAAAGTCTTCTTAATTAAAGATGCCGGTCTAAACTTGTCGAGAATGTTTTTAGCTAGCTTTATTTTGAAAGTCTGATTTGACACAAACATGGTCAACGCATCTCCATTGCACAAAAGTGAAGCTAAAGTACCCCCAACCAATAGGTGCTTACATCTCAGGCTAATGACAGCACCTTTAGCGCCTAAGCTAACACCGAATCGATAACGAAACTTCTTAGACAAACAACCATTGATGAAATACGTATTCTGAATTTATAGTTTGACCCATGTTCCATCCGTCAACATGGAGGCGTTGCATCAACAGCGGTTTTTGGGTGTGATTTTGGGGTCACCATGCAGTGACTTCCACTACAGAGTCATGTTACTAACCTGATGCAAAGTAACCAAATTAGTTGTGATGTTTTTTTAGTGTGAGCTTGTACAACAAACACAGCTGAATCATGCAGTCATGACAGTAGCGGGAGCTCCAACCATTTGGCTTCACTTTTGGGTAGCTGTTGCGCCGTTCTGACTTAGTATTGTTACCTAGACTGTGCAAAAAGGATCCTATAGAAAAACCAAAGTGCTGTACTTGAAGAGTTGCAGTGAGAAGGTGATAAGTTGGGATTGACTCGAGCAGAGTCCGCCTGTCTCACACATTTATTCACACATTGTCAGCTGGAGTAAAATGCCCTTTTAGCTCTTGCTCGAGGGCTGTTCATGTTGAGTGTCTAGCACAAAATTTAGCACGTATATTCTTGCATGCCTCAAAACTTTTGTCATATTCTCAGTATTTAAGTTTCTGGAAAAACACCTTCAAATATGATCACATTAGCACTTTGTGTTTGGTGCAAATTGGCCAGTGTTAGCTTGTTGTTACTTGTAAAGGCACTGTGGGGAGTTTTCATGTTGTGTTGATTCCCCTTAAGATGAAGTCAAATTTTTTTCTCCTGGATGCACACTGCAGTTCCCATGAGCACTATCGCCCACTGTCGTAAAGATACATCAAGTCTGCTTTTCTGCCAAACAGCATCCCAAAAGAGTCAGTAGACAACCCAAAATATCAGAGAGAAATGACCTGTCTTCTGTGTCAGTCATGAAGAGGCATAAAAGCTCCTCAGTGCCTTTAGCTGAGGGGTTAGCATATGTGCAAGATGTAACCTATTAGCCTGTTAGACCTCAAATTCTATCTCCCAGAGCCACCAGCATCAGCATCCCTCTGCCAAAAGGTGTTCCTTCCAGAAATACATAAAAGCATTCAGCCCTGCCATGTAATTATGGTTTGATGCATTATATCAGAATACAGAATCAGCACCAGGACATGTGCTGTGCGTCTGTAATGCTGTTTCAACAGTCAGCTGCATGTTGAAACTCTATCTCACATGGTTTTGTCAGCATGTATAATTTAGTTAAGTAAATAGCATATTATTGGAAAAGTCCAGATCAAATTGTAGACTCTTCAGTGTTCAGCGTGAGTACCTTAAACAGACACAGAATGACAGAGCAGATCCAGGTCCTGGGAAAAGCCGTTGGACTCAAATCGTTGTCAGATGTGACTCAAAATTGGCGGTTTACCCTCTGGAGCTCCGACCAGACGAACGCTCTGCTTTTGCATCAGCAGACTCCAAAACTGAATGTTTGACATATTGAAAGCTACAGCTTCACACGGCTGCGGTCAACGTGAAAACAATGAGACGGTTGCACTCTGGGAGAGAAAAGGAAAGGAACTGGGAGCTGATGCGGACGTTTCTGGACTTGGTGAAAGACCACAGATGTGGGCCGACACACCCTGCGCTTAACCACACGGTGGATATTTCCACTCACAGAGGACTTGGAGAATTTCAACTTGGCTACTTCTTACAGACATGAGAGGGAGAGATTTCATTCAACATTGATCGTTTAACTTTTGCTTTGATGCACGAGGGGAATAAATAATACAGGAGGCTTCTTCAAACCTTTTCTTTTCCACAAAATCAAAACTAAGACTAAGAGAAAAGTAGCAGAATGTGCCTTTAGCTAACTTTGTTCTGATGTAGAAGGACAGCCAACTTAAATCGGCTCTACTTTTCTGTCATTCATCGACTGAAAACCACGCCGTCACCCTCCCTCAGCCTTGAACACACCTTTAATTCCTTCTAAGCTGCAGAACTTGTGCATGATTTCATGTTTCTGCTTGAGGTCCCAGTGTTTAGAGCTGGAGGGGTGTTTTTCTTAAAGCTGTAAAGGGAATAGAAGAAGAGGTGTGAGGTTAGATACTCCATGAGATGAAAAAAAGGCCTTCTTTGAGGGTTTTAAGTCTGTCCATGTCCTCTCCTTCCAAGCTGGTTTCAAGTCTTCAGCTCCTCTTATTGACGCAGAGTGAGCTCTCAACATAAATTGTACTTTTTATAGCGTTGTGCATCAGATTTTAATGTGAGGACATTAATTCTGAGACATTTGCGAAATGACTGTAAACAAATAACGCCCCACGAAAGCTAAAAGCTCAGCGGCTAATCTGCTGATTCATTTACAGCTCGGAGGAAGATTGCTCTTTCACTATGCAGGTAGTAAACAACTTTTATTCCTGTTGTATTGCTCTGTCTGCAGAGTTCAAGCTTCACATTCGCTGACAACGTCCTTGCAATTGTACAGCCAAGGGCTTCAGTCCTCTTTCATGCTCTTTAAACCGAAAGCACTTTGTTTTCTGCTTTTTATGTGCGAGAGGATGTTTGTAACAAACTGTCCTATTTATGAGAAACATAAACCAAACTCTGTCTGTTTGGATTATAGAAGTCAGGTGGCTCACAGGAGATAGCAGGAAGTTGTCAATAAGAAATGTGCAAGGTGTTTTACAGTGAAAGTTTCAATTTGGATTTGTTTACATAAAAAGGTTTGAATAAGGAGGCAGATGCGTTATAACTCTGACACCGATAGCTGATATGACACCAACATTTTAGACCATGAAAACATATCACTTTGTCCTGCAGGTGGCGTCTTGTAACATGCAAAATAATCCAGATAAACACTTGCTACTTGCATTGGCCCTTGGCACATTATTAACAGTTGTTGTTCATCCTCTGAGGACAATGACCACACCAGTCAATATGTCACCATTTAGAAAAGTGATGTTTTGACAGAAACCACTATCATTCTAAAAATAACAGCAGAGGACGGTCTATAAGAGATCATCTCCCAGAGGAGGAAACCGTGTGTAACGTTAGACGTGTGCTGACCCGGAGGCTAGATTGTAGATGACAAGCTTTCTGAGGCTTCTCCGCCTCAAACTTAAGTAATTCATGAGGGATCTCTTTCTTCTCTGCAGTGAGAAAGTGGACACTTTGAGAAGAAAGAGAAATTAAATGGAAAAGATGGAGAAAAGAAAAATGGAAAAAGTGACACAGAACCCAGCAATGAAAAATTAATATGCCCTCAGTGTATGGCGTAGGCATCTCTGCACGTTCCTGTCAGACTCATTTCCTGTTGTAAAAAAACTGAAGCATGCTTATAACACTGTGGACGTATGAATCAGTTAAACACAATCTCACAGTTTTTCTACACGTTTCTGTGCAGTTTCCTCCTGCTTCATAAACAGGAGGCTGGCTGTGGCTGGCTGTGGGACAATGAAAATGTCATGAAGTTCCCCTGCAGGAGAAAAGTAAAAAGCAGACACTTCCCCTGGAAACCGACAGTGAACTCAGCAGCATGTGCTGGAATGTTAATTGTGAATGTTTTTTTGGGGGGGGGTTGATTTTTCTGATATGCTGGGGACAGAGTGGGAGGAATTGGCAGACATGCACGAGGAGGACAAGCCGAAGGAGCAGAAGCTGTTTAACAGGAGCAGCGTTCTTGGCTCGGTTATCAGTCTCTTTCCACTTGTTAGAATTATGAAATTACTATTTCTGAGCCGGCTTACACTCAGATAACAGCAGATGCTTCCATCCTTGTAGACTTAGAAATTAAAGGGATGGGAAAAGTTTGTAGTTTGTAAAATTATGCATGAAAAAAAAAGCAGAAAGGACGCTGAAATCATCCGAACAGGCTCTGCAGGAGGAGGAATGGAGAGGTGTAGCAGATCGGTGCAGAGCCGTGCTAAAAGAGGAGCTAAAGTGACAGCCAGGTTCTCATGTCCTATAATTACAGCACCGCTAACCCTCCTCCCTCTCCTCACCTCTTGTCCTGACAGTCCTCCTTTTCAACCCACAGCCTCTTTCTCCCTCTCCACTATCTCCCTTCCTCGGCTCTCGCCCTGTCATGTGTCATTTCCATACCGCTCTCTCTCTCCGTTTTGCCATCCTCTGCTCCTCCTGGGGATTTCTGGGCCACTTGACGCCTGTGCTTACCCGAGGGAGAGGATCACGCAGAGGGGCAAGTCCATCTCCAGACTGCAGGAGGACTGCTATTTTGTCACTCACAACTGCTTAAGGAAGGCAAAACTCCAACTGAGTTTGAGCTGAGAGGCGCTCTGAGCTTCAGTTCTCTTCTCAAAGTACGCCTGGATTGTGCAGTATTCTTCTTCAGATGCCTCCTGCTCTTGCATTAGCTGTTAGCTTGGTGTGTCCTTTCAATGCATTGCAATTTTTAGCTCTTTAGAAAACAAGATCCCATTAAATAACATGTAAATCTTGAGGCTTCCAAACACTTGGTTAGGGGTCGGCACATTGGCCTTTTGCTGACCTCTCATATAAAACCCATGGATTCATTGGGTGCACTTAATAATAATGATTAATAGTAATTGATAAGACTTAGACCACTTTTAAAGACCTCAAAGACTTTGCATGAAGTGTGAAAAATAAAAACAAAACACAAAAACAGAGGTGGGGAGGGAGGAGAGGTCACATGTTGTAGGCTTGAAGAGTCAGAGATGAGGATGTTTGGAGGATGGGAGTTCCAGAAAGAGGGCTAGCAATGGCAGAGGCTCTCAGACCCCCAATGTGCTTGGTCTTGGTGATGTGGGAGGCAGGAGGTTGGCATCTAATGATCTGAGATGGTGAGATGGAGGTCAATCAGGTTTGAGGTGGCGAGGTTATTGAGGGCTTCGTAGGTGATTAGCAGGGTCTTGAAGTAGTTTCGTGCCAATGGAGGTGCTGAAGGGTGGATGTGATGGGTGTGATGTGAGCTCTGGAGCGGGAGTGGGTGAGGAGAGAGTGGGGCTGAGGATGATGTCGAGGTCACGGACTCCAGGGTAGGGTGTGACTGTGTGGTTCTAGGTTCTAGCTTTACAAAAGCACATGTAGGCGTTGTTGATATTTTACACCCATTTTTTTTTAGACCACTTCATGGACTCTGGTCATCCAAGTTAGTTCATGATGTTCAAAACAACATTTCTCTACATGCTCATGCCAGTCAGAAGAAATGACATGCTTGCAAACCGATGCTGGAGACTACACAGCAGTGTCAGTTTCACTCAGTTGTAGCTTGTAACTTCCAGTATCTAGTTTTGGAGCCATGTTGGTCCTAAAATGCTTCCAAAATCAGAGGTGAAGCACGTCTTTGTTGTCCCGGAGACTTTTGTATCCAGTCCATCCACTAAAAAAACAAAGAAAAACTCAATCCACATCTGACAAGACGGGCAACATCCACACAACAACTTTAAAGTGGTGAATCAATATTTCACAAAGTCTCCTGTGCTGCGCCTTGGGCTGCAGAGGGCCTTCACCAAACAATAGGATCCTGACCTGCATTATTCATCCCTCACTCATTCACTCCTCTCTGAGGCAGGCGCAGGGGGGCACACCGGGGAATTCAACTTTCCCAAACTTAACTTCAGATAAGAAAACCTTTCAAAACATCTGCCCTTCCATTTTCCAAATCTCTGCGGTATTTGCAGTCGCCTTGGTGCCGTCTTTAATAACGTTAACCGTGATGAATAATGCATGGCTGGTTTTTCATCCCGCAGTCACGGCCTCGCCAGAAGCCACTTTTATTGATCCAACGTCAATAAGCGAAGCAAACTAAAATCTTCAGGTAGTTGTGCAATCGATTGTCATTTCAGTGATTGAAATTTAAAAGTCCTGCTTCATAAAAAGTTGTGTAAAACCCTCTCATCAGTGATAGACGTCTATATCTGAGTGTTCTCCTATCATCATTAAATCTAACTTTGAGGATTCAATAAGCATAACTCGGTTATTTCAAAATGACTCCAATCCAGGGAGAAGATTTTTAATGAACTTGACATTTACGGCTTCATGGCTTTTATAAGGTTTCCCTTAATGTCTTTTGGTAACGGGTAATTAGGCACGGACTTGATAATGTGTTCGTGCGAAGGTTCCTAACAGTCAGTTTATTATCTCTGCTTTGGACCATAACTGGAGCTGGGTTCATGGAAGACTGAGAGTTACATGTTTGCACTTTGATTACACGTGAATGAGGGGAAGAAGAACCTGAGACTTCATCTGACGCCTAATTATTCTAACCCAAAGAACTGAACGAGAAATCGGCGTTTACATACCTTGTTGCGATCTCTACTGACACGCAAAAAGGAAATTCGGTATCTTTTGGCCCATTATTTTCAAGTAAAGCATCCTTAGTTTGATGTCTTTTCAGATGCGACAACCAAGCGGCAACCTCCAGCTTAAAAATATGAGGCCAAATGCAGAAGTTCTACAAACTGCAGTTCCTCGTGTGTCCACTTGAGGCTGGCTCCAGAAGTACAGGAAACCACATACACACCAATTCAAAAAAGCCGATCTTAATTTTTCATAACACGGCAAGGAGGCTAAAAGCCCGCCTCTTTACATCACACTAGCTCAACAGCAGTTAGGTTGAGTGCAACATTTCCAATATGGCCGCCGCCACCGATTGTCCTCAAAACAGCGCTTCAGAAACAGATAGGTGACGTCATGGAGACTACATCCATTACTTATACAGTCTGTGGCTACAACCAGAATAAGCCATAGTCCTTATTTTTTACAGTGAAGCTGTAACTGGATGCTTACTACTTACAGTAAAACTGAGACTCACCAGCTTCTAGATATTAGGGTGCGATTCTGGAGATAGAATGTGGTTAAGCTTGATTAGAATGTGTGTTGTGATCGCCCTCCTTTTAGCCTCACTACAGTGCCTGAAAAATAATCCAGATTCTTGTGAGTTTTTTAGATTTTCACAGGAAACAGAAAGTAAAGTGTTGATCCGTCACATCAACATGTCACAGGTTCCTGCTTCCTTCCGAGTACTTCCTGCTCCACAACAGGTGAAACGGAGGTAAAGCCACCTCAGCCGGGCTTTGTTTGGACCCACCGCATCCTGGGACACGGTGGGAATGGAAGCCAAGCGGTCAGCTCTGATGATGTGCCAGAGACTAATTCCACACAGGATCTTCTCACTATCACAGCCCTGCACACACCACAGCAGAGGATTCCCCAGAAACCAACTTGGCTTCCACTCTGAGAGGCTCATCCGTTCAAATCTCACTTGGATGCTGGGTTCAGAGAGATTTTTCATCCCGGACGTTTTGCACTGGGAGGGAAATTTGCGTGACAGCATTTTCACAGCTAAATAACGGGCCTCAGATTATATAGGAGTTGATGCGATCATATGCACACACCTCACTTCATTTATGTGGCGTCACTATAAATAGCACCACAGCGAGGAGTGTCAGCTTTGCTTACATCAGAGCGGCGTAAGAAACAGAATGTTGCATCGTGTTGCCTTCAAGTGTTGTGGAGAACATGCGAGAGCACACATGAAGCTTTAATTAACCTCTAAACTGCATCCAGAGCTAATTCACTGAGCTGTTTTGCTTTCTAAACGGACATCTTAAAAACATGCAGAGTAGCGAACAGTGGAATATAAGGATTATAAACGATGCCCCTGATCATTCCAGCCAAACATTTGAACTACTCTGACTTCTCTGACTAATTTAACAGCCCCCAAAGTGAACTCTTCATCAGGAATTTATTAAACAGATGTTTTATTCAGCTACTATAATTTATTCAGTGAAATTTATGAATGACTAACAACGATCTCTCACTTCCTCCCTCCCGACACATACATCATCAGGGTAAAAGGTTTTACACACTCGTGTTCTGGATGAAGGTGGTGCACAATCTCTCCCTGACTGCGACTCCAACCCTGTATGTTTTGGCTTCTGTCATCCCTCACACTCTTTTCCTTATTTCCAACTCAAGAACGACATGAATACGCCCCAAAGCTAGGTCTCCTAATGTCACGTTAATTATGGTTATCGTTCTATCGCCCAGCCCTATATAGATGACATATGCAGTCTTTGACTCTTACTCTTGATGAATGTAAATCAAGCAATGGCACAGCATCTTTATTTCAGCACTGTCAAATACGGTATCCATTTTTCTTCTTGATTTGTCTGGAGGGAACTTTTGCCCCTGGCAGGATGTGGGTTGTTGGGTTGGGTTGATCATACAGATAATTCTGCATCTTCCTTTTTGTTTGTGGTTCCTCTTTTAGCCATGGTTAAGACCTCTTTAAGGTGACGTGTTTATTTGTGTTCAGCTCACTCCACGATGACTCCTGACCCTGTTAGAACTCAAGTTGACTGGAAATAACAAAATCATCTGTGGAAATCTATGCGCCCTTGTTCTCTTACACAACCGGCCTGCTGCACATGTGTGTGTGCGTTGGGGGGTTGGTTGGTTGTTGATGTGTGTGTGTCCTAACATGTGTACAGCATGCCTGTGCATTTCCGCTCTCGAGGGCAGATCAGTGTTTTTCATGCTTGGCTGGACAGTGTCCCCCCTGTCACATGGCTGCAGTGAATGAACACACAACAGTGGAGGATACAAGCTGCAGCTCTTCTGCTCTTACTTTAGATCCAACACTGCAAACACGAGCCGTGTGAGATATGCTCAGTCAGAGGACGCTTTGAGCGGCACATTTGTCATCCTGACTCTTCTGCCCATGTCATCATCACGGTGTCCTGCTTTTAAGTCTTTCCTCCACGAATGATGTCATAGGTCTGGATTGCAGTTTGTGTGAGCTGTGGTTGAAAGTTCGGCTGTAGATCAAGGACACAGTGACGAGTATATATGTGCAGATTAAGGAATTGAAGTGGTTTAAAGGGATTCTTCAGGGTTTCTATTTTTAAAGGATGAGGAACAAATAGGATCGGTGCCGAGTGCCACAGAGAGAAGGGCGTTGAGAGTCTTTTCTTGGACTTTAAAGCTTCTGGAAATGTGGCTTGACGTTAAAACTGCATATGTGATATCAAAGATGAGTCTCAATGAGCTTCCAAACTAATCTCAGTGAAACAAACAAAGAATTAACCCCACTTTCTTGCTTTTTGTGGCGACTTTGCACAACATTTGGCATCCATATTGAAGTAAGCAGTTGACAACTGAGATGCCCAGAGCTACTCTCTAGTCACCCATTGGCTATTCATTGCAGACTATACTTACACTTTGCGTCTATTCTGGCGTAGCGACCTCCAGCTAATACTTCCTGTCCCTCATGATGCATTCAAAGTCCAGGAAGCAACTGGAGATGCGACCATGTGTTCAGATCATGCTACAGGTATGAACCCAGAATCACAGACTTTTCTAAGAGTTACCAACAAATACAGAGTGAAGTATGAAACAGTGTCAAACACAGTCTTTTTAAAGTCTTATAGCTCCTGGTTTGTGTTGATTTTGGCGCCCCCCTGTGGACAAAGCGGCCTTTTTTGATTATGTCCCGCACAGGTTATCACTCCTTGTTTCAATCTCATCCTGCTGTCTTTTAACAGCCAACTCGTTAACATCTTTGCTGTGAACACTGAACTCAAAGTAGTTCCAAGTATGTTTAGTTGATTCTATTACTCCCTTTAGACTCCAGATGACTTTGTTGGAAAGCTATCGTGGGTGTAACTCTATAGGCGCAGCACATCTTGACTTTTTATCTCATCCTTGAATAAAAGTCAAACATGAATATTTGAAAGCTTTAAAATGTGATTAAGAGCGCACTGAAACAACAAACCCCGCCCTCTCTCTGTGGTCATGGATGTTTGCATGAAAGAGAATCTCCAGGGGTGGATTATGATGTATTCCTGTAATCTCCTCAGTCGGTGATGTAATTCATTGGACAATAACGTACACATGGATTGATTCAGGTCGGAAACCTTTTCCACATTATTGTACGTTTGTCTGCGGGGCAGTCTTTGGACGCCATGAAGCAACACATGATGACAATGAACCAACTGGGTCTGCTAATGAGGACCTTGTGGGTATGAATTCCTCTGAGGCTGCCAGTGTGACCATGTGTTTGAGCAGAAACAAAAAGGCATGCGCTCCTTTCCTCCCAAAATGTGATAAAACAAACTCACATCCACTTTTTGTTTACAGACATGCATGAGTCTGAACTCATGTCCCAGCAGTGTGTGCGTCCGCGTGGAGGACTTCATGCGTACCTACAGTATTTGTGCATGTGTGTGTTTTTCTGGCAAATTGTCTTTTTCCTCGGCCAACTGGATAACGTTTCTGCGGGCCAAGTCATTAGCCGCTGAAATAAAGCAGCTTTGTTTTGTTGTCATGGTCCACCAAATTCTATTTAAAAACCCGGCGCCTTTCCAGAAACCGACACAAAGGGGACAAAAGAAAACAGACGAAGAGGACTGGAAGTACGGTATCAGAAATAGACTGCCTCGGCACATTTTGCGATCAAAATGAATCAGAGGCTGCTTCGGGAGGACGTGACATGCTGTTTCAAACGGCGTGGACAGAAGCTTTGATTGGGACTTGTGAGGGTGGACCCTGGTGGGAGATGTTCCTCATTAAGAGAAAGAAAAAACAAACTAATGCGATGATTCTCACGTCAGGGTGAAAGAAAGATTGGAATTCGTTTCCAAAGTTGACTCCAACTCTGATAAGTTGCTTAAATCGAATTTACTCTCAATACGCTCCAAGCCAATCACAAGAAATGAGCGATTTAAAGTTCTCATTGTTCAAATTCTCTCTTTCTATCTCTCCTCTGTTCATCCCTCACTCCTTCAGAAGCAAACCTATACTCTGTGCAATATCCATACCACTTAAACATATCACCTTCATTCCCAGCATTTTTCTACAAAGATGACTCTATTTTCCACTTCTGTACATACTTTATTTAATTACATTTTGTTTTGTTTTATCAAATTTCATTTATTTTATAATATATTTGAGCATATTTCATTTAATTTTTAAGAAATATTTAATTACATTTTTAATTATATTTTATTGATTTAATTGTATTTTGTTATATATATATATTAAATTTATTTTGTTTTATAATATTGTATTTATTTTATAATGTTCTATTTTATTCTATTTTATTATTTTTTATTATGTTTATCTTATTTATTTTGTAATATTTTATTATTGTCTTTTATTTATTATATTATATTTGATTTTTTTATTTTATTATATTTAATTTATTATATTTTCTTTTATTATTTTATTGTATTTTATTACATTTTATGATATTTTATTATATTTATTCATTTTATTCAAATTGTATGTGTATTTATATTTTAATTTAATCCTTCTATCTATTAATATTTTGACTTTCTTACATACAGTTTAAAATAGCATGCTGTAATAGATAAATCAAGTATTTCTGAATCAGATGCTCCAACGCTCATCTATTACCTCTCTTTCAAACTCTGATGATCTCCCTGCAGTTAATTCCCCTCCTCATCTCAGGTGATTTAAAACGCCATCAGGCAGCACTGAGGACAATTGTAACCAAGAAGCCATTCCCTTTCTTTCCCCGTCACAGAATCACTGACATTTCCACCTTTATATCTGTGTTGTTCCTGTTGTGTCACCTCGTGTAGTGTTGCCATCCTCTGTTGTAGTTTGGGAGATTTGCATCACCAGAAGAGTTAAAAGTATTGATTTCAGTGAGAGAGAGCTCTGTAAAGCTATTCCAGGATCCTTGCTGACCTCTAGTGGTGAAACGAGAGCATTACATCTACAACAACTTGAATCAAAATGTGGATTTCTGAGCTTTAAAGCCTCACAGATGACTTACTTTCATCAGATGCCTTCCATTAAAGACAGATGTTTGATTATTAAAGAGAAGAACTCCAGTGAGCTGCCAAACAATCAGGAAACACAAACACTCACTTTTACACCCTCCACCACACGGACCACCGAAACAGCTGCTGACGCTTGTGATCTTTGGCGTTGCCCGCAGGACCGTGACATCATCACTCCACATGAAGTCATCTCACTTTGTGTTTGTGTTGGTGGTCATGGGAAATTCCACTTCAGGGAAAACACTGACTTTAAATGCTGAGCTGGCATGAAATCTGCAGAGTCATGGTCACATTTGAGGGATGGATGTTAGGATGATTCTGGTGATGATTTTCAGGATTATTCATTCGTTCCTACTTTATGGGATGTCAACAAGAGCTGTCACAGTCTCCTGGGGCTGCCCAGCTCTACTTTTAATTCTAAAGAGAATGAAATCAGAGAGTTTTGAGTCGTTTCTGCTTGAAAAGTGACGACTCAAATTCAATTTTCAAATGCAACTATTGAGTCATTGATGAGTTTTTGCAGCTGCAGGATGTTTGCATTCACTCTCAGTTCTATCAGTGATCCTCCCCTGTTTGGATTAATGCTCTGTTGTTGTACATTAGCTTGTGTTTACCTGCCGCCTGCTCTCCTGCTCTAAGGTTAAACCAAACAGAGAAGTCAGACATCATCTTCTCTGCAGGAACCAAGCTCCCAGACTCTTTGACTTGCTTCGACCTGAGCCCTCAAAACCTCCCTGCCATTCTGAGCGATGACTCACCTGACCGTCTGACATTTCTCTTTCTCCGGCTCGTCCGGCGGCTCTATTCTCTGCACCACTTCCCTCCCGGCCGTGTACTTTTCAGGTGTAATAAGGGGTTTACGCGCTGCGGCTCAACCTCTGCGCCCCGCTCCGTCAGTTTTTTGAAGGTGAGACTTTGAAGCGGTGCGCTCACGACTCACTCTGGCATTTACAGTCGAGTGAGTCACAGTTGTTTTTCTCTGTGTTTGTCCTCGGATTTGAAGTTAGAGGCAAAGCTGAGAGGAGGTGAGGAGGACAGGACTGCTTTCAAAGTCTGTCAGGGGAAGGATAAACAACCGTGAGCTCTGTACTTTCAAGTCTCCGTAGTCCTGAATACTTTTATGTAATACTACTTCATAATACTTCAACATATTTAATTCAATTTCTTTCTGGACCTGGTACCCTGTCGACCCCAAAAGCATCCTCCCAGCAGTCCTCCTGATGAGATAGGACCTTAAATTTGAAGAGGTTCCATGTGTCGCTCTCTCTGTCATGATGCACATCTTGCATTCACTCTTTCCCCCAAAGCACTGACTCCAACAGCATTTGTAAACGTTATCATATTTAATTCCATTGTAGCATATTGATGATGACACACAGTACAAAAACAATAACCAGACTTTCCTTTACAACTTGGACCCAGTAAACCCCACAAAGACATCAACAGAGAACCACACCCAAACCAAGCCCGTCTCAGACTCACGGTGAAGTCAGCGAGACGAACCCACTCTGTGTGGGAGGACGAAGCTGGGATTATTTCTCCACTGGAATAAAGTTGTTATATATATTGTTTAATATCTTACAACAACCAGCTTAAAAAGTCATAAAAAACACAACATGTGAACCGTTAGCAAGCATGGAGGACATCTGTGTGTGTCCTCAAACAGATACACACATTTACAGAAAGGTGCTTCAATCACAAGCTGACTGTCGGGTTGATCCCACTGAAACAGTGAACTGGAGGAAGCTGCATCATGCATCATGCTAACACTTTGACACTAGATGGCGCCAGAACTCTTCACATAAGTCACTTAGAAGGATGTGAAGTTATAGAAATGTGTACAGATTACATCCTGAGGAGAGGAGAGTGAGGAGTATTCGCCAGCAAATACCCACTGAAAGGTGACGTTTGAGAGGTTTGGACAGGCTGCTTGGAGAAGTATTTTTTTAAATGAGCAAAATTCTTGTTTTTCAGATTGACTTTGTTTAATTCTTCTAAGCCCAATTCTTGCAAGTTACAGTTTAAGAAATGCAATTAACCTCCTGCATAATGTTGTATTTTTAGGAGCAAGAGCAGATATATCAAATTTGTATCAAACATTTGTTATATTTAATTATTGTTATCGAATTATCTCATATCTAAGGATCTTAGGATGGCCAATCAGATCTTTGCATCCCTCTGGACACACCCCTGCTATTGGGCATATGTTTGAAATCAGAATTACTTAAGATTTACTTCATTATAATGTTACTTACTGCAGCCAGTGTGTTAATATTTGCAAACTGTATCCTCTCTGTGAATTAGAAATGGTAGGTAATTGGATAAAAGTCAAATTATTCTTTGAATTATTCTTAATTTTAACAGAGTTTGAGAGATGAATGGATGCTTTTAGTAACATAGAATTAATTCATGAAAGGGATTATTTATACGGTTCCATTTGTTAAAATTAGGGATGTAAAGGTCGCTTGTGACTTGGTTGTTCTTCTATTTTTACTCACTCCTGTAACTTTATGATCAGGTGGATATCAAAATAGTAAATACCCAGCACTGTAAATCCTATCACAAATTGAGCTTCCCTAAGATGCATTTAAACACTTGTTTTTTCCAGCTCTTTATTTGTCACATTTGGCCTTCCATATCTCTGATTTTTACACAACTATGTTACATAAATTATACTCATTGATCTTTAAAATCCATATTGAATACTCATTATCTTGCATCTATCTTTGCAATATTGTGCTCCTGCTATCTTGACCTTGCCAAATAACTGGATGAAATGAAAACTACGTTACCATAAATATCCTGTGGTAAAAAAAAGGAAACTTTGGCACATTGTTCCTGCAAGAGTACACATAACAAACTTCCAGCTGAGTGCTTTATAGCTAGGTCTAAGCAATGAGGCCATAAGCGAAGTACTTTACATTCAATATTAGAGACACGAGCAGCGTTCAGACTGCCAGTTAAAGGGCTGAAGTGTAAGTAGATCTGAAATTATATACTTTACATGTCATGTACATAGATATTGTTTACGTAGGTTTATCAACAGGTTGTTATATACAGTCAAACATAATCTGACATTGATACATATTCAACATTTGATCTCTGTTGGACCGATGTGGCTGAACTACGATACCAGTACACACACACAATCCACATTTAGCAGCAATTACTCTACGTCTTCGGTTCTCCATGGTGGAAAAGAGACGTTCTTTAAAAATGAATAACTAAACTCCTAATGTTCTCCACTGATATATGAAGACTTGACTCTCTATGAAAAGAATACATGATCGTGGTAACATTCGGAAACGTTTCTGAGGTATTCGTTGTGGGCGGCTTTCTTAAGGATGAACAAGGTTAAAGAGCAGAAGCAACTTTTTTTGGACATCCACGCTAATCAAGAAACACTAGTGGCTCTCGGATGTTGAAGTCTGTACAATAAGGCAGCAGCTGGGCACGTAAACAAACAACAGCATTGTGTTAGGATGCAGAAGAAGGGTGGATGGTTTATGTGTAAGTTAAAGGGGTAGTCTGTAGTGGGGTTGTGTTTGGTACGTAAATGGAGAAATACAAGTCCTACTTGTACGCCATATTCCTGATGTTTGCACCACTCTACCTTGGCGGGAACGGCCTTTCCTCTTGGGACTATCTCCCCTTCCCCATCACAACCCTGTATCCTTCCACATTAAGTGCTTTGGCCAATTTATTCAGAGTCTGGTTGGATTATTTGCTATAAGTTTTGCATGATCCTCTGAAGCTAAAACAATCGGTGCAGATGTGGAGTTGTCTCAGGAGTGTTGGGGTTCAGGAGAGCCAGCCAGCGCTCTCTGGGGTCGATATAACTGAACAGAACTTGGTGTAACTTGAGGAAACCAAAGTAATCCTCACCCGAGAGTATCCACAAATACAATTGACATGTTGATCTATTTTTGGCGGCTTAAGTATTTCTGGTACCTCATACATCCCCACTTAAAAATGAGTCATCCCTTGAAGGAGTGATTGTCATTGGAGGGGTTTGATCATCCCAGTTCACCATGTTTGAAGGGCAGCCATTTTTCTCGTATGTTACACTAATGGTGGGAAGCCCAAATGCTGTTAAAGTATTGCACTGCTAAGTCATACATGCAAGACCCAATTTCCAATCCACATCATATTTTGTGACACAACCAGACGTTCTCAAACTCTGACATGACTTAAGTTTGCTGATCTGAGACATTTAAAACGGACATCATTTTCCTCCTGGACCGCAATAAAACAGCATCAGAGCTTCCCCCCTTGGCTTGAAATCAGAAGAATGGCCCCCGTGTAGAAATGGTCCAATAGCAGAGTCTCTGCAGTTTCTAGGCTGACATCACACCAGCGTTTCCGGCAGTGCATCAGCATTGTCCGAGGAAAGCAGCTGCCAGATCTGCCACCGGTCCCTCTGCCAGTCTTGCCACTCTGGCGTGTGTGGCACCATTTGGGCCTCTGTCATTGAGGCTGAGTTACTCTGCGCCCCGCTGAGCCTCCCGCGCTGCAGGGGGGGCTGCTGAGCCGTCGCTAGCTGAGGCGAGCTCTGCGTACCGGCCAGTCGATGGTGGGCGTTATAAGGGGGAGGACAGCGAATGTCATTCGGGCAACCGTCTCCAGTGTTTGCGCCGCCTTGAGCTCTCGAGGCCGGAGTTAGTCCAGGTCCACCTGCTCGATGTTTGCTGTTGATGTGTGACGTCGCAGAGGGGTTGATGCTGAGCTGCAGACGCGGTCGTCCGACATGAGGGCTCGTGCATACCCTGGTGACCGGAGGGTGGGGTCTGACGTCAGTGACGCCAGGTGCTGTTTGAGTCCGTTGTAGTGTTGTCTGCTGCCTGCCCTCGCCGTGGAGTCCATCCAGACCTTCCTGTGAGCTGCGGGAGCTTCCCTCGGACATGTTGCCATGAGATCCTGCAATCACATCAACCATGTTAATCAGGATTTACTGGGACTGACAAAGTACAGACATGATCTATCTTAACTGTAATGGCACGCATCAACCGACCCTGGTGTATGCAGGAAAAGTGGTCTATGTGAAGAGCTGTGTTAATACAGTTCCCCCCCTCCCTCTCTGTTAATACCCAGCATCAGGTGTTTAACACTCAATGCTCCAGCAAATCAATAACTGTGTACCTGTGTATGGTTGGTCCTTGAGTGCTGGTTTCAAGGTAGTGTGCCATGTACCCCAAATGTTTGCATGCTCCTCTGATATAGTGTCTGAAGGAAAGCAAACGGACATCAAGTCAAAGACGATTCAAATATTAAAAAAATAAAACGGAGGAATTAAACGCTATCAGGTTAAAGGAGTGCAAATAAAACTGCGTAATTCACCTTTACTTCCCCAAGTGTCAGCCATGTGTTCTGGGACACGGTAGAGCTGCTCACTGCCCGGACTTCCTGGTTCTCCCCTCCGCTCGCTCAGAACAGGAGAGTTGTTGTCATAAGGGGACACCTCTCCGCTGGACGCCTTGTTGGAGTCACTGGAGGAGCGGCGCTCGCTCAGAGTGAAGGGCTCCTCCGTCTGCAGCAGGTCAGGACTCCTGGGGTGAGGAGGAGACAGGAATAGAGGATGAAATACGTAAAGACAGAGACAGGAACACGTGCAAGTGTGTGCAAGTGAAACTCACTGTGATGCTTTTCTTCTCAGAAGGTAGTCCACCACATCAGGATCAGTCTCCAATAGACTCATCAAAACCTCATTCTGCAGATCAGGAGGCACCTAGAAGACATGTTTAATGTTAAAAAACAACAATCAGAGACAAAAACACCCTTTCATCTTAGGATTGCTTTTATGCAATATATTGGATCACATCTGCAGAGTTTAGCAATAACAGTTAGCTTAAATAAAACTCCACCCGTTGCCTTTGATCAAACAAGAATCCAACTTCTTCAAGCCAAGATCTCTTTCATGTCTTTGTAATCACATTTTGAGTGAAGCTGAGTATAACTGACAGTGTAACTGAGTATTTACAGTGAAACTGAGACTAACTAGGAACAAATGAAGAGGCATTGCACCGGGATATGTAACAAATTCTATATTGCAGAATTGGAAAAAGTTAATATTTTTGCATCACCACCATCATTTCTATTTTTTAGAAGCATGAGTGAAGCCTCAGTATAACTAACTATTAACAGTGAAGCTGAGACTCCCTATTTATAACAGCTGATTCTTTGGATATTTAGCAACACATTGTGTGTCAACAGCAGAAAGAATAAGTATCTCCAGGTTTGTATCTATATTTTTATATTTTGTAGGCCAGAGTGAAGCCTGTGTGTGTCTATTTACAGTGAAACTGAGACTCATAGGAGACAGATGAATGAATGTCATGACTTTCTTAGTCTGATTTTGACGTGTTTTACTGTCCCGTGTAAGTCAGAGTGAAGGTTCTGATTTTTAAGTGTTAATCTAATCGTGGATGTAGTCACTCTGAGGATTACAGTGAAGAACCCTTGCCAAACACCTTCCCTCCACACACCACTCTAATCCTCGCTTGCTTTGAAAGTCCAACTTGCCAAATATAAGCATGTTACGAAACAACTTTCAGATGTCAGTCACAGAACCTGAGCCACCTACAAATCTGTTTTCACTCACGAAGACTAAGCCCGTCAAGCCCGATTCACAATATGTGATTAATAGTTCTTTATTGGCTTACGGCAGGAATGTGAGCCTCGGGGGACTGGCAGTGGCAGATTACAAAACATTATGGTTTAAGGTTTCGGACCTAAAGTGACCTGAGCCGCCTGTCTGCACTGTATGAGAACAGAGGGGAACAAAAGCAACTGATGGGGCGGTAATCCGTGCCAAATCGTGCCCTCTTCTGACACCACGGGAAGGATTTCATGCTCAGGTTTTCCTGCTTTTATTTTGGAAAGAACAATTTCAACTACCACAGTGAAAGGTTGTTATTGTTCCTGTCAGATATCTGGCAGGATTAAACATTATGAGGTATGATTCTTCTAAAAGCAGTTGTCACCTGTCTTTGTCCCCCCCCCCCCCCCTCCACTTACTCCTCCTTCTCTGAGTCTGTTTTACTCCACAAGTTGTCTGCTAAGCCAAGAAGGATCGTCTTACTTTAAGCCTACACAAGAATGCTAGAGGGAAAGTGTGTGTCTAGCGGAGGAGTGTATGCTTTAATGGAGGAACTAAGGGAGTTTAGGAACACATGGGCTCGATGACTGACCAGGAAGAGGGTTTGATAGCTGGCGATCATCCTCTGCAGGACGGCGATGACGGCCGTGCTCTCCTCCGCTCGGGCCGTGCTCTGGACGCTGAACTCTTTGTCTGAGTTCTTCTGCTTGTGGAGAAGGTTGGGGCCGAAGATGGTGGCCAGATTCAGCGATGTCATCTTGTTCCCTGTGATCTGGAATTCAAACACAGGATGTGAGCTTCGAGAACAGAGGTGTAATAATGATCAGAAACAACGTCAGTCTTCTCCCCTCTCCTGACTCATTATCTCTCCTCTGTCTCCTTCTTCCGTCTCCATCCTCCATCCATCTATTCATGTTGTTTTTCTCACCTCTCCCTCAACCATTCTGCATCCCCATCACGCCTGCCCTCCCTGCTTTTGTCACTACAGCACATGGGCTTTGTTAGCACCAAACGTGTTACAGTTGAATGTGTTTGGTCCAGGGCTGGCTGATGGTTACAAGCCCTCCAAAGCACGAACAGTATTCTCAGTGATAGCTCCATTTCTCTGATGCGTTCCCAGTTTCCTCCCTTTCCACTCCCAGTCCCGAAGGAGAGTCCAGATCCACTCACAGCTAAAAGTATTCAAATGTTTCTTTAAGCCAAAGTGTAAAAAGCTCCTACTTCCTGTCACGATCGCAGATGCAGATACCGCCAGCCGTGGAGTCGTGAAGGGACACAGAAACAACAAAACATACTTCCATCTGTGCACAAACCCTCTGCTCCTCTCACACACTTCAGCAGAACACTCCCTGAGAGAGGCCAGATTCACACCAAGACAAACACAGAGACATGAAAGTGAAGTTTCTCCTCCTCCTCACACACATGTACGAGTCTGTGGTGTGGGGATTACAGCGTGATGTCATTTCCTGTAAGTAGTTGGAGTCATAACTGATAGTTTTCCCATCTGTGGTGTTTAGCTTTTAAATAGAGCTGGGCGATATTGGAAAAATGTTCTTTATTCCATTTAAATTCAAAGTCAGATTTTTGCTCCTGTGTGAAAGTTGATTGTTATATTTAAATTGAGCAAATTGAAAATGGAGTTATCGCCCAGCCCTATGTTTGACACTTTCTGATTCCTAATGGACATTTAAAAAGTTGCATGCAGGCTCAGCGGGTGAATTAGTGCTGCAACAGTCCTCAAAACAGCGACTCCAACCCTGTCTTTTGGCCTCTGCACACATAAAGACTCTTCTAAGTGGCACTGTTCAAGCTTCCCATGCATCCACAAAAAGGCACCATGCACTCCTTTTTCCAGCATGAGCAGTCGTACTTTTTAAAACATGGAAATCGCTGACTCGTGCTGAGTCAGGCTTAATGCCCTGGCAGAAACACACAAACCACACACAGTGATTCTTATCTCTCCTGTGCTAATTTCCTCCCAATGAGGTGGAAACCCAGAGGCAGGGCTCGCACATGTTTACACGCCGCTGTTGTTGTGGATTTCTTCTGTTTGTTGACGGACTCCCTGGTCACTCACCTCTTGCCTGTCTTTGTCCAGCCGGTCTTCGGCGTGGTCGGTCACGGTGGAGAGAAACTCCAGGAGCCGATGCAGGGTGTCACTGTTGCATGCTGGGAGGAGGTAGACGAGTAGCTGAGTGATGATCTGCTGCTCGTCTTGATCCAACACTGCAACATGGGAGAGGATGGAGTGGTTAGAAGAGTACAATTTGAGATGAGAGGAGCTGAATGATTGAATGAAAGATGATGTACATGTGGTGTTGATGAAGGCCGTGTAGAGCTCCTTGGTGAGAAGAGGGTCCGGCATGTCTCTGAGGAACTCCTTCAGCAGAGCGGCCACATCATGGATGCTGTGCTCCTCATCCAGCTGGACGTCGATGCCTCGATCAAACTCCTCACGTAGCTGAGAAGAGAGAGAGGGATTTTAGAGATGTCATGTTCCAGAGTTAACAGCCTTACATGGGTAATTTGAGCCGCATATTTATATTAGTTTCACAGTAAATAAAGGGAATAAATCCTCATTCACAGCCACATGACAGTGGTGGCAAATACATAAATGTTAAGGTTGGATTATGTAAACACAGACGAGCTGAAAATGAAAATAGATTCAACACTCGTCGCTTACAATACACAGACGTGTGAATACTCACTATTTGATGGAGTGAGTTTATAATACAGACAAAGTATTGTAAACACACATGAGATTGAGTTCTCTGTGTAAGAAGACTCACAAATCACCACTGGGAGATTTAGTTTCTGCTCAGAAATAATCTGTTAATGGCTTCTTTCAGTGTTTTAAAAGCTTTAGTGATTATCTGGAAACATCCTGATGAAGTGGAAACACATGATTGAAGATGTCTTGTTCCATAATTCCTATTTTAGGGACTAACTAAGTGCGCTGGAATTAAAAACCTCTGGGAATAATTATACAAAACGTTTCAGATTCCTCTTAAAGGGGTATTTCAGTGTGCTTCAGTAACACATCCTGCATCACTGCCTCATTGTGAGTTATATCTTCAGTAGGAAATAATGGAGGAAGCTTTGGCTCTGAGCAACACCACAGCACTGTCCTGGACCGTGTGTGTTATCACACAGTCTATTCTTGGACTGGAGGTTTTGTTTGTTGCTGTTGACATCTATGGTTGTAAAAGGAAGTGTTTTAACACTTAAGTCATAGCGAGATGTGAAAACATCAACGACATGGCGTGTTACTTCAGGAAGTCAGCGTGCAGAGAAGTTGTTTGATGAGTATTGAATTGAATGAAACCCAGCTGGACCTCCAATGGGGAGACTTTAGAGTTCTACATTGGACATAGCTCTCCTACAGAAACAACTCAATATGAAATAACCCGGGGCGGACTCCCATGTTGTGCCAAATTCAGATGAAAGTGGACTCATTGGGGGTACACAAGATGTGCTGATGTAATGGCCCCATATGGTGTCCATTAGTGGATCCATGTAGTATCTTTGTACCCTGTATATGTACTTTAGGTTGCCCTCATTGACCCCAATGTTGACCCACTTGACATACCACCCCAAAGCCCATTCCCAGTTGAAGCTTGGTTGCTGTTCTTTGGTGGGAATTCTCAAAAACACTCACCTGTCGGACTCTCTTCTTTGAGCTCCCAACTCTAAAGATCCCCACAGTCTGCAAACCTGTGCACAGATGGAAACATGCTTAATAACTGAAGTGTGATAATCACAATAAAGTATTGATATAATGTGTTAAAGCAGCTCCTCACCATATTTCTCAATGTGCTGGCAGCAGCTGTCCACCACCCGTGGCACCTGCCTGTAAATGGGATTCAGGCTCAGCCTTTTGTCCCGGTGCTTCTCCTTCTTACTCGGCGTCTCAGCCGGCAGAGACAGCTGCAGGGCCTCCAGCAGGCGGGACTGGTTGTCGTCCAGGTCCGTGATGGAGTCCACGGACATGCCTCCCTGTGGGTTAAGAACACATTTCATACAAGTTAAGGAAAATACACTCTGTGGCTCAGACTGGGATTAACTGTGTGATTTAGTCTTACCCTCCTGCGCGCTCGTGGTGCAGCCTCAGGCGTGTTGGGCGACGTTGACTCATTGGCCGTCTCGGATGTGGAGCTCAAAGACGAGTTGCTGCTTGATAACTCCTTATTGGAGGACCTCTTTGTGGCAAACTGCAGGATGGACGATGCAAAGGTTAGATAAGGGTTTTGTGAGAATGTGTCTTATTCTTTGGAGGTGAATTAAGAGACCTGTATGATGGACGAGACGAGGTCAGAGGAGTCCTTGTGCTCCTCACGCTGTGGCGGGTCCTGGCGAAAGCTGTCCTGTCGCTGCCTGTGCGTCCTGTCATTCCCAATGACTTGGGAGAGCGGTATACTGAAGGCCTGGGGGATGCATTCTGGGTAACAAAGAGGAGACAGGAAAGTCAACGAAAGCACAGAATCAGGTGCAGGAGACAGGGAAAGAAAGCTCTCAAGGCATCTTCCAAAAATAGCTTCTCAAGCATCAAAGATATCGCTCTTTATTACTCTGAAATAAAAGCCTCTTAACACGTTTACATCGACAGTAAAACTCTCAACATCTGTTTTCCAAAATAAGACATCACAGAGAGAACGTTTGAGCTTTGACAGACCACTAATTCTAGTTCTTTAGACCATAATAACACAACTTTGATGACTCCCGACCACAACCAACGTCTAGTTCTCCATGTAGGCCCGCTGAGGTATGAGCTAACATGCTATGGAGCTGCTTTGTGTTCACTTTGCACAATGACGAGAGGCAGGCTGGAGTTTGCTTTGGCTTGAAGATGCAAGCGAGCGAAAGTTTACACAAAAGGATCGCAATCAACTCGGGGCTTTTTCTAGGTACAAGCAGGGTTGACTTCAGAGGGGAATTATGTCATACTGGGCCACCGTGGATTATAGATTCTGTTTGAATCCCAGTGTCGGAGCCAAGAGCGGAGAGAAAACAGTCCAGCTGTTCTGTAGATGTGTGTGTGTGTGTGTGTGGGCAAAGAGAAACGGAGGGAGAGAAAGCAAAATGCATTCCACAACCACGAGTGGAGCGCTGCGGTCCACTAACAACATGACCACTTACGCTGTGACACATCAAATGTGTTCTGCAGCCTTGCAGCGTCAATATGAGCTTATGTAACCCACACAAAGACGTCCACGTGTTCAATCTGGAGGTTATAATGTGCCAACGTAGCGTGGAGCGCTAGTCATCAAGGTAAAGACCTCATAGTGCCCTATTACCCCTCTAGAACACTACGCTCCCAACATGCAGGCCTGCTCTTAGTACCTAAAGTCTCTAAAAGTAGCATGGGAGGTAGAAGCTTCAATTATCAGGCCCCTCTCCTTTCCACTGAAACTTGCTAAATACTGCAAGGTGCAATGCTCATGGTGGATTAAGGTGGGTTCAGACTGAGTCTTACCCTGTCTTGATGTTGGGTCTCTGTTCATAATTTGACATAGAGAGGCCTAGACCTGCTCTGTTTGGAAAAGCGTCTTGAGATACTGTTGATAAAGATTGATTGAAGTCATGCCAGGGGTTTTATACTCGACTTTATTGGTTTTATGTATGCAAAGTGTCTCAAAGACTGTAAAGTTACAACATAACATTTCCTGATGTAATGGAGGTCACCCATCAGTGCTCAAAGTGGAGTATGAAATCTTGCAGTTTGACTCACGTATGGTCCCAAAAACTCAAACACTGAGACACACTCTTTGTACTCTCTGTTCACTCTTTCAAAAAAAGAAGACTGGCTTGCTTCAAAGTTAAACACTCGCTCTGTTCACGGACCCTGGGAGAAAATTAAACTTGGAACCAATCTGGCAGGTTCCACCACAGTTTCATCCGAGCCATCTGCTTTGGGAAGAGCAGAGCCAGACGTGTCCTGCAGAGGAGGGAAAACACTGAGTCCCGGCTCTCTAAATGAATGCTGAGTTCATTTACTTTATGTAACATATAGAACTGGAAGCATTTACTCTGGAAGAACTTCATGAGGGTCACAACTGGAGCAGCTGTTTGTGGGACTTATTGAAGCAGTCAGTAAGAACTGTAAAGCAGGAAAAGACAGACCCGACTCAAGTCTAATCAAGCCTTTTTTTTAAAGTTCTGTATCCTCCTTTCTGTCCTCTCTCAGTGCGGCAGAGTGGCTCCGTCCCCATACAAGGAGTCCCTTCACTTAAGCTAAATATAAACTGTCAAAGCCCAGTAAACAGACCCTGTTTTTATAACCTCACCGCTCACCTGCCTGAGGGGCGGAGACCGTAGACTGGCCCGTCTCACTGCCAGGAGGGAGCAATGTTTAGAGTCGTGACAAGGAAAGAGAGAGAGAGAGGGACGAGGAGAAGAAAAGAGAAAACCTGCTGAACTCATGTTAAAAGAACTCGGCGTACCTTTGTCTTTGCTCTTCTCCTTCGCGAGCGAGTCCAACTTCCTCCTCAGCGACTTTTTCCTCTTCTGCCCATCTGTGCCGGAAAAAAAACAAGAAAATCAATCATGTGGAGCAAATGGTTTCCATTTCTGCTGAATCTTATCTTCCATATATCTAATAAGCTTAGATTAACCACAGGGGGAAACCTGTCTATGAACTCCAATCCATTTAAGTGGAATGTCAGACGGGGTCAGCGTCGGTATTAGTCAGCAGATGATTGTGTTAAATGGTGTTTATTGTTTATCTACACAGGCTGTTACGTGTGAAGGGTTTTCTTCTGGGAAATGTTGTCCTGTAATACTTATATAGACTTCTATTAGCTTCTCTGGTCAGGCCTCCTGTTGTTTTGGATCTGAGGGTCTCAGCATTAAGATAAGCAACGTAACAACATTCTTCTCAGAGGTAGAGGTTCTGGAGAAGAAGAACCAAGGGTGTGATTGGTGGATAAATTGGTGAACTGATGCTGCATTGTGGCTGTCCTTGAGGTATTACTCAAGATAAACCTCAACTGTCTTTTCAGTGTGGTTGAGGTTTTGAAAGTTACATGTAATGGACTAAAACAGGGAACAACACTTTGATTGCGACAGAAGCCTCAGTTGATCAAACCAGGAAGTTGAATGCATATGTGAGCACTTTGGATCCAGGTTTTTGGACTAGAGTGCACCAGAAGAAGGAAGGACACTTTGTCAGCCGTCGACATGATGAATGAGTCCTGATTAATGATCAGGAAGATCTGGAAATCGCAGCTCAGGCAACTTGAAAGTACCAGACTCCTCGTCTGGGGGCCAGGATGTCGGTTTTTTGAAACCTCAGCGACTTTTGATGCTATCATTCGGTCGCTTTGTTCTGTTTGGTTTCTGGTGTCCAAAACCAACTTTGTTGGGATCACTTTGGACCCATGCTGAGAGTCTTGTTTTGGTGTAGGAGTGGAGCAGCCTCAGTTTGAACCTCCAGATGTTCCTCCTGCTGCATCAAATGAGTCACTCAGGAAACTCAATCCAACTCCCAACACATGTTTAATGGTTGCATTCGCCTGTTGCATCACTGAGCAGGTTAAATTTCAACGTTCGTCCAACTTTATATGACAACTCTGAACCTGCTCCAGATTGCTGCTGTTTTTGATCGTCAGTTTTTTGCCATCAAGGAGATTTATTTGACATTTTAGCATCCGAAGTTGTAAAGAAAACTGCAGCTTAGACTCACAAGGACAAAAAGTGAAATCTGGGAGAGAAAAATAGGTTGGAATCAGCGAGGAGGGGGTGAGACACTGGAGAAAGAAAGCAGATGTTATGATGGAGAGTGAAGGCAGAGAGAGAGAGAGAGGAGAAGCAAAGATAGGAAATGGTTTGGATTTTTGACAGATGGCTCCCAAAGCCGTACGGAAATCCCCCGAACCTCCAAAACCCTCCCCAGTCCAACTCCCAACCAGTCTGATGAACCTTTGCTTCTTCTTTCTCATCACACCCTTCTCCACTCTCCCTTCATCTCTATCACTTCTCTCTCACGACGAGCTGTTTTCTCACTCTTAGAGAAACACTAGAAACATGACCCCAGGCACCCGGATAAATATGAGGAACAGCGGGGCCCTTACGCCCACATTAATGGCGCTGAAATAGCAATCACACTCTCTCTCTCTTTCTCTCTTTACACACGGGTTGAAATATTTCCCTAGCAAGCACATGGCGGCCGTTAGGGGCTCTGGAATTCATAAGCAACACAGACAAGTACGTATTAAATCATGCTGGGGAGAGGTTTAACCTTCAGCTGGAATGCAAGGCCCGGGATAATCCACAGGCTGCACTATACTGCTGCTACGACGGCTCTCCTCTCCTATAGAGGGAAGTAAATCTACACGGCTCACTATGTGGATCTTGTTGACTTGAAGTCTTCTGGGCCATGGTTCATCAAGTATTGTTTAAACTCAGGGACTTCTTCCCTTCTTTTGGAAGACTTGCGACAAGTTTTGTAAGCATCCTCTTCTGAAAAAAGTGAAAACATCCACACCGGTGACGCCATTTTTAATCTCTCGTTAGCTTGTGGTCGTTCTTGTTCTCTTTGTGGAACAGTGAATCACACAATCACCACCTACTGTTACAGAATCTGTAGGCTTGTTAATGAGTTAATGAAAGCTACTTTTATTGGTTGTATTTGGCGGATCAGACTCTACCAGGAGCTTGAGATATTGAGACTTTTAAACCTAAACTAAAAATGTATTTATTCAGTCTGGCTTTTATGTAGGGTTTCATAATTCTATTACTTACTTTTTTACTATAATATTGATTTTAATGGTATTTTATTATTTAATTTCTATTTATTTATCTATTTAGAATGTATCTACTCAGTTTTATTGACATTTTTAAGCCTTAATTTTATTTCCAACTCTAATCCTTACCATTTTGTATTTATTTATTTGAACTATTTATAGTCTTAATATTAATTTGATGCTTTAACTTATTTTAATCACACATATTTTATTGTTGTTGGTGTGCATTAGTCTATTTTTTAGTCTCAATTATTTGCAATTATTTCATTTCTGCTTATTATTTTCAGCCGCTGTAAAGCACTATGGGTTGCATTTGACTTGTATGAAAGGTGCTATATAAATAAAGTTTGATTGATTAATTGACCATTGGAATATTTGGCCAATGACGTATCAAAAAGACTGTTTGCATACGCACACCTTCAAGTCTAATAGGTTAATATGTAACTAGTGAAACAGGTCACACTATGATGGATTCTACTTTGGACAATGGTTGTACTGTAGAATCTCCTCTCTGGCTCTGGAGGCAGCTTTGTAATGGTTTGACCTCAGGTTAAGAGAGACAAGTATTGCCACTTTGGCGTCTATTGGAAAAGGGAAAGTGAGCTTCAGATGGTTTGAGTTGCGGTCATGTAAAACTATGACAGTGAAAGCTTTTTAGAGCATGGAAGTTGGGATAATTAGACTGTTTACTGCCCCATAGGATTACAAAAAGTTGACCAGAGTTCTTTGAAACGAGAAATTCCCATTAAAAAAGTTTGACTTTTGAACATGTTGATCTATCCACCATTGTTTTTTTAATCTACTCCCACAGTGTCCCACTCCTTTGCTTTGCATTAAGTCAAATTATGTATGTGTTTCTGTCTTTAACTCGTGATGTAAGTAGACATTTTTAGCATGGGCGTGCCTGCTGGGAAACCACATGAAGTCCACCAAATCCAGTGCAGCACCCATTTCTGCTTTATCTTGATGTATTTGCCTAATTTAGTCATTTTCCAAACCCTCATTGGACTGTAACACATTTGTTTAGCTGTGTTGTTCAGGGCCACAAGAACAACACTTGTTGATAGTTTACTTGGTGACTTGTTGGGGGGTAAAACTGCACTCAGACTTGGCTGCAGCGGAAAAGGAGTCGCGTGTTGCTCTGAAGAGGGGGGGGTCAACAGATACCACGTCGAACAGGAAGCACCCGAAGTGAAGTGAAGTGGTTTATATCCAAACCCGTGTGTTGTCACGACTTCCCCAAACACACACCCAACACGACTTCCTTAGATACACTCAAGACATTAAAGGAGGATGTGGTCCGAGGCTGGAGCGTTGGCTTTACTTTATGGTCCACTTGAAAGTAGCTGCAGTCGCTTAAACAGCAACCCAGAGTTAGGAACATGGAAAAGATGCGGACTCCATCACAGATGTGTTTGGTCACATAAATGTTAGGGTCTTGAAGGCTTGACCCGGTCTGCAGTAAATCCCACCCATGTAGAACTAACAAAGTTACATAACACTGTTTAACAAGAGTTTGCAATATGCTTTAAAACCCTCTTTCCCACCTTTTGGCATGGTGATCTGACATCCAAGGTCATAATCCTGGAGTAAACGGGTGAAGGCTACTTCCTGCAGCCTGGCCCTCTCAAGCTCTGATAGGCTCTGGATGGCAACTGGAGTCAGGCGCACGCTCCGCCCCGACAGGCTGCTCCAGGTGAAGTCACCCTGAGGACGAAAGAAATACAGATCATGCATCTGATAGATTGAAAGCAGGTTTTTATGCTATACTGCTGTTTTTCTACTAGTATAATGATAGCTTTTGTTGTAATACACTTCAGACCATTTTTATATTGTATTTAAAGCAACTAAGGAACATATCTGACACATATCTGCTTAAACTTTTGTACCCGTTTCTTAAGAAAGTACCACTGATTCTATAAACCCTCCTATCTCAGCACTGACAAATAAGTTGGCCACTAAGGGGCAGAAGAAATGTCACACCTTCAACACCAAAAAATCATAACCCTCCTAGTTGATAGCTTATTGTTGTGTTTACATTCACATCATGTGCCAATCTTTTGGGCTGAAAGCAGAAGTTCACAACAACTGCAGTTCCTTGAGTGTCCACTTGGGGCTGTCTCCAATTATTAACTATACTATAAAAGATTAGAATAATTAGTGACGGCACTTAGACTACATTCATATTTTATAGTCTATTATTCTAGTCTATTATTACAGCAAATGGATTTCCAATGTTAGTACCCATTTTTTTACACTCTGTTTTGGTCTCCACCATCACCTAAAGTAAATGTCTGTTTTTTAGCAGCTACATATCTGACTGTGTACCAGTTAGTGAAAGGCAGCTATCATGCCAGGGGGTTTATGAGCATTACAGTCAGTATCAGTTTGCATGCTAAAGAACAAAAACATAAAGAAAGTACAGAGTTGAGTTATAATTTACAATCAGTCACAGTCTGGGATTCAGGAGGGGAAAGAATACAGTCATAGGCTAAGTAAGGTGAAACAGCAGCCTCTGCTTTCTTTACATAAAGTATGGAAAAGCTGCTTCATGTGAGCGTAACCAATGATGAGCTTGGGAGTAGATTATATTCGATAAGATGTAGCACAAGCAGTAATTACCGTCATGAAAATTATAGAACAAATATGAAGAGCTGGATCAAAAACAACATGTGGGTATTTACAACGGCACCAAATCCAAACCAAATGTATAAAATTGAATTACCCTACAAAGAGGAGGAATGTGCATGAGGGGGAAAAGACCTGTCTGTGTCGTAGGAGCAACTAAGGACATGGAGTGGCCTCCAACTGATGGATTTGCAATATGTTCTCCGCCCAGCACATGTGGAGGAGGTAAACTCAGCGCAGTGTATAGAAAGCAGTCAGCACACTCATCCTTCTTCCAGAGACAGGTTAACGTTTAATCTGTGATCAAGGTGGAATGGATTAAAGTGAATCATAATGACTTTCTGAGACGGCTTTGAACATATGAGTCATCTGAATCAGTGGTCATGCATTCCTCCCAGTCTACCGAGGGAAGAGGTCAGGAAGAGGGAGAGGTTAAGACAGAGGGGGGGGGGGAGAAAGAGAGGAGACACCGCTGCAATTTATCTAATGCCTTATCCAGACAGGGGATTACAAGTGTGCTCTAATGTGTCTGTGTTTACGTGCTCTTGATTTCGTTCAGCTCCGAGCAGAGCGAACCCGTTTAGCTTTACACTTTTTATCTTCAAAAAATGAAATTCCATCATGTTGACCTTTTCCAACCATGTTTACGCCGAGGCTTGTGGGAAAATCTAAAAGTTTCCCTGGGCAGCTCATGCCCATTCCCAGATTATTCATACAATCAGCTTGGAGAGGGATCAGACTCATCATACCTTTACGTCGCATAGCCTAACCTTTAAATGCATCTTTCTGCATCTCCTTTGGAATCATGTACCAGTCAGGGTCCAGGAGGCAGACACCCTCTCTACTTTTAAGAGTAGGCTTCAAACTTTCCTTTTCGATAAAGCTTATAGTTAGAGCTGGATCAGGCTTGGACCAGCTCTTAGTTATTCTGCTATAGGCTTAGACTGCTATAGGCTTAGATGACTGCTATAGCCTCAGACTGCTATAGGCTCAGACTACTATAGGCTCAGACTGCTATAGGATCAGACTGCTAGAGGCTCAGACTGCTATAGGCTCACACTGCTATAGGCTCAGACTGCTATAGGCTCAGACTGCTATAGGCTCAGACAGCTATAGGCTCAGACTGCTATCGGCTCAGACTGCTACAGGCTCAGACTGCTAAAGGTTTAGACTGTTATAGGCTCAGACTGCTAGAGGTTTAAAACTGCTATAGGCTCAGACTGCTAAAGGTTTAACACTGCTATAGGCTCAGACTGCTACAGGCTCAGACTGCTACAGGTTTAGACTGCTATAAGCTCAGACTGCTATAGGCTCACACTGCTAGAGGTTTAAAACTGCTAGAGGCTCAGACTGCTAGAGGCTCAGACTGCTATTGGCTCAGACTGCTAGAGGCTTAGGACTACTAGAGGTTTAAGACTGCTTTAGGCTCAGACTACTAGAGGTTTAAGACTGCTATAGGCTCAGTCTGCCGGAGAAACTAGTGCACTGACACACATGGGATCCTATCTCAACCCCCTCCCCTCAAACCCCCATCACTGACTTTAACTCTTCCTGTCCCATTAAAGTTAAGTTACTAACCATAGACCTTTCTGAAGTCCCTGAGCTCCCTTGTCTCGTAGGTTCCTCCAGCTGTGGACTTTCCAGACTCCAGCTGATACGGACTTGCTGGACTCCCTTTGCTAAGAATAAGGCGGTCTAACAAGCTGCTGTATTTGTACTAATTGGGGAAGTGATTTGTTTGTTTCGAGACCCCCTGAAGACTTCCTTTAAAGAACTTCAGTCAGCTTTAACGATCAGGCCTCAATCAGCCCTGATATATTCGACTCGTTCCTCCTGCTGTCAACCCTCTTGTTATCCAACCCCACTCAGCGCGGCGAAGCAACAGAGCCGTCATTCAGTTCCAGGAGGAAAACAAGTATGCCCTGAGACGACCTGGAGAGCCACCTGAGTGTGTGTGCGCGTGTGTGTGACGGCTCCAGCAGGTAGAAGATGCATGTTGCCCTTTTTTCACAGAGCATTTTATTCAGCACAGCTGTGTGGTTTTTTGTGTGTGCTCCCTTGTGTGTGCCATTCCTTATCGCTGACTGAGTAGGCCCTTTCCCCACTGCTTGACCTCACACACAGCTTGAAGGGGCACACACGCATATGCACATGTACATACACACACTCGGCGAAAGAAAAGACAAACAGTTGGAGAAGTTAAATAGGAGGCCTATGCTCGGTCAGGCTGGTCCTGCACAGCGGGGTCTCTGAAGGGGATGGATGAGCTCCAGTTCTTGAGTGTCAAACTATGAAACCCCTGGAAGGCTGACAGATGAGTGAACGGGGCAGGCTAATTCCTGGAGTCTGGAAACAATGTGCTGAAAGCCGATGGGACCTGCAGTGATTTCCCATTCGGGTTCACAAACCAAGATGTCCAAGAGAGGTTTAACTTTTGACAATGCAGCTTGTTGTTTCAGGATAATCTCAACAGGGTAAAACACCACATTTGGAACCCCCTGTTTTACACTGACATTGTGGGATATGGTTGTTATCCCAAACCATATCATTTTGCAGCACAGAGCAGGAATCTTTTTAGTCCAGATTAGTCACGTTAAGGCATTTTTTGTCCAAAAACACTAAAATCACCCCACATAAATTCTTCCCTTTGAGTGGAATGAACAGAACTTTCCCACAGGTTACTTAAAACTCCCAAATTCCCACAAAAATGTCAAGGCCATGACTTCAGTGTTGGTGCAGCTACTTTCAAAAACCAAGGGGGGTAAACAGGATACATGCAGAAATGCTCATAGATGAGGCTATATTCGTCAAAGAGCCTTCCAATGGAACTTAAAAAGAGGGGTTCAAATATAATTTAAGTAACAGACTTAAGCTTTAAGGGTTCCATATAATGAAAAGTATGTTTTCCTTGCAGATACATATTTTATTCATCCTCCAACCTCGCAACACTGAGGACATGGAAGCAAAAAAGCCTTTGTGTTGTTTCTGGAGCCCACCTACTGGGACTCCTCAAGTTATTCCACTTCCTTCTATCCTGTTGTAGTTATGCTTCGGTGTTGCAGAGTCAAGTTACATACGAAAGGCCAGAGAGTAGGAAGAATACTCAAACTTTAACCTACCATTCAGACATGGGGTCAGATTCTGGATTATAAATGTAGTGTACTAGCAGGAGTCCTCCTGGAGGGCTCGCCAAATGTGTTTTGGTGTTTTTCCACCTCTGCATTCCTGAATTTGAATTCTGCTTAAAAGATTACTCAGATATGCCTCAAACAGCAAAAAATCTAAGTATACAGCACCTTTACATTAACACATGAACTAGCAGCATAAGAGACAATCATTGGTTAGAAAAAAATGGCTAAAGTCAGAAAAATGTCTATAATCTGTAGAATATTTTCCAACCATTTCTCATTATATTGATCAAGAAAAAGCTCCAACTCTATTCCATAACTTGTAATTTATTTGCTTATTATATCATCCATTCCAGCTCATTTACTCCACTGATACAACCCCGCTCTCCCTCTCATCTCCATCCCATCAAGGTTAATGGGGTCACATATTTCTCGGCCACAGTCCCATTCGTTCATGTTATTCCCTGCTGCTCATCTCACAAATGTCAAGCCACCATAACACCGAATGCCTCTGGAAGAGACAACCAAAGCATTCATAATTCTAGCTCTCAGTGTGACGTGAGCGCTTAGTGAGATGTAACACTGTTTGCATAGCCTGTATAGAGACAAATCTGCCACGCAGCTACTGTCGCAAATCTTTTAACGCCTAATGTTTGTCTCCAAAATATAACCCGTTGCTAAGCCTCAACGCGACTGCCATCATCTGTTTTCCCCTGTATTTATCCGAACTCTCGAACCCCCCCACCCATGATGTTTGCTGGAATGGCCGAGCAGATCTAATCAGATAATCTGAAGTTTAACAAATGGTATTTTCTGCCAGTTTGCTCAGGATAATCCAATTTAGCATGGGCAGAAATAAATCAATATAAATAAGGAGTATGCTTTGCAAGAGGAAAGGATTGGACACGGAGGTAGAAGAATGCAGGAGTGGACTGAGTGTGCAGTTTGAGCTCAAGCACCGCTTTAAAGCCATCGAATCGGCCTTTATAAACACCATGTGAACCGTCCAATGATCAAATCGCCCCCCAGAACGAGGCTGCTGGTGCAACATGGATCATAAATCTCTCTGCAGTCTAGTCACGATCAGATTATTGGTCAATCTCATTATGCAGTTGTGTGATTCAGCTTCCAGTCACATTGATTGATTCATCAACTGACTGTTGTACTGGACTGAAGCCTCCACATTGTGTAATGCTTCATGACAGAGGAAGTAGAGAGCTGTTTTAAAGAGACCTCATGCTCCACGTTGGTGCTACAAACCAAGCTTTCTTTACACTCAGAACTGATTGGAGTCTTGCAGGATTTCGCCGCTGGATTAAAAGCTTAAAAGTACTTGTATTCCTGAAAAGAGGATTTACTTCATTGTGTCTGTTAACTGCTGTACAGGGTTTTAATGGGGATACTTCCTGCAGCAGTTGAAGGCAGTGTGTGTGTAATCTTTGTTCTCTTTCTTCACATTACACACACTCGTTAATGAGATGGAGACATAGTTTATCAATATGTTGCTACAGCGCTGCAGGCCGCCAACGATCACACTGACGTCTCTCTCGTGCAGGAAATAGCTTTGTTGTTTATTATTAGCTACATGATCACATGGAGCTGTCAATAAGTCACTATAGGAGGATAATGAACCAGATGTATTGATTATTTTTCCTCACAGTACATGTGTGATGATGCATATAATTCATAATTTATCAATGATGTGAAACGTGATGCCAGCACACTGACGTTAACTCCCCCCCTGCATCATCACACTCTGTATCCCTCAGCCTGTGTGTGCAGGTGCGTCACTGCAGCACCATCTCTCTCACTTCCCCAGCCTCTTTTGATTTTCTGTGTATGCGCTCCCATGGAAACGGACATATTATGATTTTTTTTGTTTTTCTGCACCATTTATCCCTTTGTCTGAAATAGAACAGAAACCACATGCTGCAGCGCACTGTAAGTCAAAATGGCATTAGTCATCTAACTGCATGGGGCCAGTGAAGTCAGCGCAGTGATTAATCTTTCCAGTGTAACATCTGTCACATGGGAACACTGAGAAACACAAACAGTGAGTCCCAGGCTTTATTAATGGAAGCTTTGGGTTAAGATTTAAAGTCTCAAACAACTACTTGGAACTGTCTTTATATGTGGAATGAATGCTTTGTGAATATAACAAATATCCAATAAAAAATCAATATAAATAAACCTGTAATTACATCCCCCTACCACCGTGAAGGGAGGGGGCGCAAATGAGCCTTGAACGGCATTGAACAGCCAATCATGTCGCAGGGTGACAGGTAGGCAGGGCTTAAAGACAATTTGAGTGGAATGTAAATACATAATAAGGCATAGTAAGGCTAACTTGACTGACAGGTGGGCTTGTAGTAGCTGTTAGCAAGGAGGCTAAAGGCCAGCCTGAAATCCAACTCTTTGCCTCTTTCTAAATTAAGCTGAGTCATCATTTCCAGTATCGCAACTGCCGTCAATCAGCTTCAAACTCTATGTTCTCACAAGAGAACATGTTCTACATTTACATGCAAAACCTGTTGAAACACAACCAAACTTCCCGCCTCTGGCAAAGCACACATAGTTAAGGATCTTGGGGTGTCCAATCAGACTTCAAGGTGGGGCCCGTGCCACCCTTCACCTCGCTTCTAGACACACCCCTGCAGCTCTAACCCTACAGAGCTGTTAGCTGTTTGACCAGATGACTTGAAGGCGTGCCAAATCAAACAGTAATTACATTTCTCGTGAGACGCGCGGCTCCCTCCAAAGTAAAGCATGTTACCTCCACTCTCCTGATCATGCTGGCTGGCTTTGTGTAAACTACAATCAAAGATGAGATGTGGAGTGATATTCCAGGAAGCTATCAGAGGCCAGGGAGGAGATCACTTGTATTGGAAACAAACCCAAAAGGAACATTACAACATTATTCACGTGTCCCTTTGCTTTTCTCTTTTCTGAGGCTTGATCTATGTTCCTGTGCCACAACACTGATCCAGAGGAATGCTCATGTATGTCTCAACACTCTCTGTGTCTTCTACAGGTTGGCGTCATGCATGCATGTAATAGATTGCTTTCGCTGACCTGGAACCTCCTAGAAGGTTCACATCTGCTTGTAATTACTGACCACCCTCGCTCGTCAGCCAGTGCCTCTAGTATGAGTGTGTGTGTGTGTGTTTGAACATGTTTCTGTCACACAAAAAACGATTAATAGGCTTCTCCACCTGTTTCGGGTTGTCCCTGACGCTGCCCGAGGAGAAAATAACCACCCAATTACGGATCCCTGATATTTACACTAAAGTTAGGTAACCATGTGAAAGTAGTTCAACGGTATCCGGCTTATCGCTGGTCGTGAAATGTGAGGTTATCAGCTTTAGTATGGGAGGTCATGCACTTATAGAGATACGTGAAGAATGGTGGATAATGCATTAAAATTCATGACAGTGACAAAAAGGTCAAAGTTTGATTTATTCAAATGTATTACTTTGAATTTGACCTCAGAACTTGTACGGTAGATCAGTTTGTAGAAGGAACACAAAGCTGCTGTGTTCAATAAGTTGGCGGTGCATATGTTCCTTCCATATTGTATATGGTATTCATGATTCATAATATATATAATAGATTTATGGGAGTCTGTGATCGCATTTTACTCCATTTTCTGGTGCATAAAATTGCTTATTGGCAGGCGGTGCAATGCAAAGTTAGGAGTCAGGGTCAAACACACATTCTGTCATTTGCCTTATACAAAAGCACTCCTCCATGATGAGCTGTGGTCTTTATGAAGCTATGGAACCAGTTGTGTGTCGACTTAGTGAAATGAATTTGTAGTTTTTAAAGGAAAGATGGATCACTGTGTGAAGAAAAGGAAAGAACTGGACCCATGAGGAGGTGGGGATGTGATAGTCTGAGGACAGGTATGAGCACAATAAGCATGTGTTCCTCTGTGGTTTACGTTCAGGTACTGTATGGAAATATAACATTTACATTATGTCACATAAGCAGCGTCACGTCTGGCCAAGAGTGAGTTTATTATTCGAGTTACACAACTTTACTCCAGATTTGTCCTCTCCGGCGTGCAGAGAAGGGACAGCCTGTGCCACGTTTGCTTCCCGGAGTCACATCCTGACAACAAAAGCTGTTTACTTGAGCTCATCGTGGTAGTCATTTATCTTGTTTTCAAAAGACACCCGAATGAAGAAGTTGGCTGAACATCAGTGTCAAAACAAAATTTGTTTTGACTCTCCAAAATTGAAGCTCTTTATTCCTTCAAAAGTTACACAATGTGTTCCAACAATGCAGCTTTAAGAGTCCTTGATGGGTATCAGCTTTATGATTTATGCACCCTATGGAACACTACAAGCTCTATATCTTGTGGGTTTGTATTCCAGAAAGCTTTTAAACTCGTTTATGTGTTTTTTTTAACGACAATTAAAGCTGAGGATTTAGCAGTTACTTTAAAGAGCCAAATGTGTGAATAATAAACTCTCCCTGGCACTGATACGTGGGTTTTAGCTTCCACTACATATATTGTTTTTGTGTCTGCATTTGCATTTAATGAGGCCTCCCTGGCTCAGTCACAATAATGAGCAACTTGTAGTGAACGCTCCAAATATCCCCCTCCAAAACACTGGCAGAGACATCTGAGTCCTCGAGCGGACTTCAAACATTTTAAAGACAGATTAATATGGAGGGCCGGCAGACATAATTAGGCCCGACCGTGGAGGCTGGGGATCTTGCATAATGGTTACGTAAGCGAGAGAAAATCAGGTATCAACACTGGGGTTGATAGTAGAGGGAGACGTTGAGGTAATGTGCGTGTGTGGTACTGGCTAGGAGGAATCTGGGGATGGCAAACAGACTACAGGTTACAGCCAGGAATTAGACAGGGTATCAGCTGTGAGAGTTAAACTGTAGGACAAATTGAGATGTTTGAGTTTGTGCAAAGCTCCTGGATGAAGCTACAACATGACTAACTTGGCCGTCAAACGGTGTCATAACATTTTAGCTGTAATTACGACACATTGTGCAAGTTACTCTTCCAGGTTTAATGCTGAACAGTTCCTTACATATTCAGTGAAACACAAGGAATCCTTTGAGGAACGACTCTGAATTTACGACTCTGCTGCCAGCCTTCAGCCACAGCAAAGAGAGTGGACTTTAAGCAAACCAGGAAGCTCATCTAGAGTCTTTTAGGGTTTATTTCAGAGTACTAGCTAATCTTCTTGACTTCATACAGGAGTCACAGAGACACGTGGCTTAACCCATACTCCAGATTACATCTCAAACACATGCGTATCCCTCTGTGACGTTAACTCGCCCATCAAAGGAAACCAAGGCGAGGTAGAGTGGAGTAATTCTGTGTTTAACAAGCAAGTAATTGCTCCCCGGACCGACTTTGACTCGCAAACCACTAATTTGCCTGCAGGGCGTGTTGGGAAAACCAAGACTACCAACAATGAATGAGCAACTGGAGTGTTTTATTCCTTTTAGCTTCTCTCTGCAAACAGGGTTCCAATTTCTACCCTTCAAGTTGTACGGCACGATAATGGGCCTTTTCCTTTACTTTTGCATGTTCCCTCTGTTGTAACTTTTGTGTTGTTTTGCACCTTTTTGTAGAAGTTGATGCACATTGCAGGAAAGCCATTCAAAAAATCTGTGTCCGGTCCATTTGCTAGGTTTCTGTTTGGTGGCCCTGCTCCATGCTGCATTCTGAAAACACAACTGGTGGGTGCTGATGGACAAGAGAGCACAGAGTCGGACCGCAGTGGATCAGAGACAGAGCGGACACGGATCTGGTGGAAGTCCTGTGTAACTCTTGAAAGTAAGGATACCAACACAGCATTTTATATCCAAAACAAAGAGTCCCTAGTAGTTAAGATATGTCTTGAGTTGTGTTTAGACCAAGCTGCAAACTTCAGTGTTGGAAAATGATGCTTGTAACTGCAGTTCCTCAAGTGTCCACTTGGGGCTGGCTCCAAAAAACAATGGAGTCCCATTTACAACCATGTTTACAGCAAAATCAAACATCTTTACAGCCTGGTGTGAATACAGATTAAGTCTGGATAGCTCATTTGGGAGGGGATGTCTTTAAAAGTAATGCTTACATTTCCAGAAATAAGGGCTTGAGTATTAACTGATTGGAGCATATTGAAGTTGTTTGCCAGGACTCCAAAGTTCTCCTCCTCTGCCTCTTTCTAGGTTGACCCAAAGTTAGTTTGAGTCAACATTTCCAACATGGAGACCCCTTCTTTTGGCTTCTTCAGAAACCAGTGAAGGATGCCATGGATTCCATAGCACCTGTGTTTATTGTAGAAACTGCTCCGTCATGTCAGTACCCACCACTCTGTTATTCTTGTCTCCACTCTTTTATTGGAAACACACCAACCAAGCCAAAGCCTGATTGAAGAGTTCACAAGTCAATAAATTCTCCCCCCGCCCTCTCTCGCTCCCCCAGACGAGATGACTGAGCTAATGAAGCTGGTTAATCATTACTAATCCTGCATGCAGAGTGGAGCTCTGTCAGTGATTGTTGTGTGTGTGTGTGCAGATTGGATCATCGTCTGGGGATCACGCTCGATTGTGCATAAATAAGCAGGAAAAAACATTCCTTGATTGTGGCCTGATGCCACTCTGCAATCAGTCCTTTACCTGCATGCATGTGGAAGTGTGTCAGAGAGGGTTTGTTTGAGTTCCTCCAGGCCTGTGTCTGTGTGTGCCGGTGTGTGTGTGTGTGTGTTACGGAGTGATTTGAAACTCACTTTAAGGTCACAACTCAGCGGTAGCTTAACTGCTGCCAAACAGAACAGAGCAGGTGACAATTGCAGGCTTTCAACCACCAGAGGTGAGCTTGATTTTAGCCAACAAACACTTGCAGAAGAGGAAGTGGAGGGTCTATTTTTTGGAGGACCGATTTGAGTTTTCAAACTTGCAGTTAAACATTGAAAGCTTTCTTCAATTATGACGTACCGTAGCAGCAATCAGGGACTCAAAGCTTCTGGAAATAGCTGGAATCCGTCATGCTGTCATGTAACTACTCTGTTTCATGCATTTAATGTTCTGTGTCCGTCGCAGATTAAATTATGTCCTGTAACTGTTTGCATGCTGTGCAGGGTCAGATAACTGTCTTTAGGTATGGCTTCTGCACACCGGATGTGCTCTGACAACAGTATCACAGGGATTGAATATCTGGGCTGATGGTAGATAAAAGATGAAATGATATCATCAATAAAAATAAAAATAATCATAATAATTATAGGCATAAACAATGACAACAAAATTAGAAATATATATAAGAATATTATATCTAATTATAAAATATAGAATTATAAAATGAAGGACCCTATGAAATAACTTTATGGGAGTCAGGACTGTAACAAACATATTTCACAATCTTTTAATCTGTTGATTTTTGGTCTTATTCATTGATTGTTAGCTTGGTCTCAATGTTTTTGTACACTTGTGGTTCTTTTCAGAGTTCACTCACAGCGCCCTTCATACCATTGTGCCTCTGTTCCTGTGGATATTTCAGAGAGTGACCTGGTGTGGAGTTGGCTAAATAAAGGTCTTTCATCGGTTTGGCTGTGTAGTGGATGAAGTACCAAAAACTTTTTGATTCATGTGAAAGAAGTAGCTCAGAGTTTTCATCGGCTCACAGAGGATAAACAAAGTGGAGTTCAGATGATGACTGACCTGGATATAAATAACCATCCAGCTCCGGAATACAATCGTGGAGTCAGTGTGTGCCACCGTTAACACAAATAGACATTCAACACAAGTACAGTACGTTGTGCATGTGTGTGTGTCTGTGTGTGTGTGTGTGTGTGTCTGTCAATCAGTCAAATGGTTGTGTAAGTGTCCCCACGGGCATTTCTTTCCCATCAAACCCTGCGCAGCCAGAGAGCTCCACCATGTCTGCACCGTGAGAACTCGATTTCACACACACACACACACACTCAAGTACACACACATGCACATGCTTTGCAAAAACAACTCCCAGAGAAATAATGCGTCCCTCCATCAATCCTGGAATGTTCAGGAGATAGATTCGGAGATTAGAATCGGCATCTGTGCCAAAAGGCCGTAACGTGCCGGGCCTCAGATGTAGAATTCGACTCATGCAGCGCCGACTCGCCTTAATTTATCCCTCACAACTGCGAGCGGGAGACTCACAACTGATGTCATGGTTCCTCATGTTTCCTGCTTATACCAATAACACACTTTTTAACCCTTTGAACTCTGCAGAGGCACTGAGGCAGAGAGTCCAAACAACAGGGTTTCTGCTTCTTGTGGTGTCATTACCTTAGGTATCCTCGTATGCTTCATTTCTTAAAAACATGCCTATCCTTGCAAACCTCTTATTGTAGAAACATGAACCAAGTATTTCAAGTCTAAGAAGAGATTGCAGCCACTAATAGCACTAAGGATTTTGCATTATTTACTGTAGGTTTGCAGCTTTGTGCACTTTGCTCTTGTTTCGTGTCTTATTGGGGAGTCAAGCTGTCAGCATCCTTTGTCTCTGCATGCTGCTGAACGCTCACCCTGAGGTAGCTCAGGAACAGATGGGTGACTTTAAGGATACAACGTCCATTATTTAGACGATATATGATCGCCTGATTGTGCACATTGTTTCATTTTACACATAATTTACCCAGCATGCAACATCATCACCTGACATACAGATATAAGACTCAAGATATTCTACTCTTGAATTAAATGTTTCCGTCAAACACACACAGACAGTTATATAAGAACCGTGCCAGAAGTCAGACGACTTTGTCCCCTTACTTCCTGCCGTCCAGACAAACACATGACAACCCTGACAATGGAAAAAACAAAAAAGATGAACCCTGCTTCCTTCTTTTTCAGAAAATTACCGCGGCGTCCACACAACAGAGCGACCGCAGCTGGAATCCTCCTGAGGGTCTTATAAACATAACAATATGAAGATTTCATGGCAATAATGAGGCGTTCAAAGCAACAAGTGGCTTTAATCTGTCGTTTTCAAACAGCTGCTGGAGATAGAAACTCTTTGTTCCTCTCTTTTTTTGTCAACTTCCAAAGACTTCCTGCCTGAAAACGTCCTCACAGATAAAGTTAGAGTGAAGGACGTTTCAGAGGAAGCAACTGCGACTTCAGATAAGACACATTTCTAACGACAAATGTATAAATGCATGTTTCTGCAGATAATCTTCTCCTACTAGATCAGCATTCAAGTGCATTTACTCAACACCTCCGTCTTTATTCTCCACGCATGCAAGTGTGTTGAGATTATATGTTGATCCTATTAGTGGAATAGTAAGTTTATTTTTCGCACCAGTGGCGAGAACATGAGCCGGACAGAAAAGTGGCGCACATTCCCCTCAGCCTCCCCTCTCTGTGCTTCTTCCAGCGTGTCCATTTAACACAGCAGGATCAGAGTAAAGTCTCTTTATTTTCCACGTGGGTCGCCGGATCCCCCCCTCCCCTCTTCTTTTCTCAGTTAATCCTGCGAGGTAGTTAAAGAGCAGGGAGGATTATAACCTGCTGCTTTTACCCTCGCAGAATCCGGATGATGTTGATGATGAAGATGACAGAGCTACAGAGCTGAGGCAGGGCTGCGGTCGCTTTTTACGAAACACATGGTAGCGTTTACATACACGAGCCCTGCATGCGGTCGCACATGTGTTTGGATGATTGCACACGCTTGGAAAAAAACGTAGAGAACATGCATGTGCATGAAAAGTGGTTCGATTGTGATCCATGATTTCACGTTTCTACCCTGAGGCGGATCCAGACAGAGGAGATGGGGTCTGGACTGACTCTGCAGCTTCCAATGGAGGATGAGAGTCTTCAGTGGAATGTGTATTCAGGCTGACACACGACAGATTTCAGACCCTGAGGACTCTGGCCTTTCTGCATGTATGTAAATGCAGATCATCGGGCCTTCTTCACTGATGCACTCCTGAAAACGTCTTGATATCGCTGCGTCATCATGCATGTGGACATTAACCTGCAAGGTGGACTGAAGGCGACTTATTCTGGGGCCTTATCTTCAACCACAACCGGCCCTCACTGGGAAACATTGCATGACTTTTATCACTGCAAGATCATCTTTAAAAACGACAACTTTTTGGCGCATTGCAACAAATATCTGGTTCAATTTGCCGGCTCTGAGCCCAGCTGTTCCCTTTTATATAACTGCAACTCTTGTGACAAAAATTCGACTTCTCCCAGCTGGATTTGATCAATACCAAAACAATAGACCTCTGATTACAACACAGAACACTTCAGAGACAATCAGACCCCAGCTTCAAACCGTCGGCCTCGTTTCAGTCCAGGAAGTTTTAGCAGAGTGTGACTTCCTGGAGACCCTCGCCACACCCGTCGCTGCTTTTGTTCTCCGTGGTCACTGGACGTGACGCTGCACATGTGTGTATGGGTGCGTGCATTCCTGCTCACGTGCAACACGGGTCACAGTTGGGTCAGCTGCTGTATTATTGATTTCCCAGTGGGAACACCAACCTTCACCAAGTGCATGAATGTGTGCAAAAGCAGCTCAAAGAAAGACAATAAATGCAAACAGGATGCTTAATGAACACAGTAAACTACTCATCACCTTCCCACTAGTGGAAGACAGCTACATCAACAAACCACAAGCGTAGACCTCCTCTTGATTTACAAAGACACCGAAGCATCATCTCTTCTTCTGCCGGTCTCGAGCTCAAATCCAAAGTTATGTAAAAAGACTCAGGACTCTGAGAGCTCCTACATAAGAAGCTGTTACCACTGTCACTGAGTTAGCTCAGCTGGAAGCTTTATAGCAGCTGAGGAGCTGAAGCACATGTTGGGCTAAGCTGAACATGCATTGCATAATCGGTGAACTCTATGTCATACATGAAACGTTGCTTTAGCTCTGTTTGAAGTGAAAGTGACGGCTTGTGATTCGGAAAAGGTGCCCTCTAAAGACAGTGAAAGTCTATGTGGTGGAGCAGAAAGACCCCCATTCCTTCAAAAACAAACCAAGGGGACTGGTTCTTTTCAGGCTCATGTGGCTGAAGTAGACCAGAGTGAAGCCTCTGTGTTATTTGGCGTCTGCTTTCTAACTGAGACCCACTTGAAACAGCGACATAAGACGATGATTGACGATGGAGCTAAGTGCTCAGTGAGTGAAATAACCTTTGACATTCCCCTTATTGGCCACGGCATCGCCACGCTCCCATGCTATGTCTTAGGGAGCATCCATCCATCCATTTCCATCTGCTTATCCTGGATCAAGTCAATTTAAAATCCTTCTTCTGACCTACAAAGAGCTCATACCCCTCTAGAACACTACGCTCCCAACATGCAGGCCTGCTCATCGTACCTAAAGTCTCTAAAAGTAGTATGGGAGGTAGAGCCTTCAGTTATCAGGCCCCTCTTCTTTGGAATCATCTACCAGTCACGGTCCGGGAGGCAGACACCCTCTCTTTGTTGATGCCAAGTATCAGTCAGCAGACTAAGGGACACTGATGTGGACTATAGATAGAGATGTACTTCCTGTAACTGCTGCAGCAACATATATGAAACTGGAGCTTTAAATAACACTCCTAACTTTGTTTCCTCAACCTGCCCTTCAAAATAAAAGCCTTCCTGATGCACAACTGTCATCATAACACCGGTGTAATGAGTGATGTCGCAGGAGTCAAACCCTGTGCTCATGCATCAATCAGCACATGCAGACCTTCACACTATCACGCAGACTCTTCCTGTTTAGTCTATTTTTCTGTCACTTTTGTATATTTCTGTTCCTTTGTGTATTTTTGTAACGCAACAGAAGGTCATCCGCTGCTTTTTTCACCACTCTTAAAAAAGATGCTCCTTTTCTAACAAGAAGGACACTATATGTCAAACCCTGTCTGTGCATACGGAGCTCCCTGCAACCTCAAGACGGCAATGAATGTCAATAAACTTGTATTTATGTCCACGCCGAGCCACAGACTGATGTAAATGATAAAAATAGCTTCTTATTTCCCCGCTGCCACCACCGCTACTTTCATCAAATCCAATTTCCACTCGACTCCCAGCGAGAAAACAGACAGAACGCAGGGAGAGGAGGAGTGCAGGGACATTAATAGACTGGAAGGTAAACAGTGAGTGTTCCTTCGATGAAATGGGCGTGTGTGCGTGTGTGTGTGTGACTGTGTGTGTGTGCTGCACCGGCAGACTTGTTGATCCTCGCATTCCAGTGGCAGCCTTGAGAGCAGCTAATCCAGCCTCAGTCAAAGGCCTCTTGAACTCCCGGGTCACACTGCTGCACACATCGATACTCACAAGTTACAAGTTAAATGCATGGGCACACACATGAAATGGGCGCATGGATGCACACACACCCTCTGTAAGAATAACACCAAATGCACTTCATCTGAATATTCCCTTTATCTCGTCACCAGACTGGAAATCTGACTTCCTGCACCTCGTCTGTCTCCATCAGTCTGCTCTTGATTCTATCAAGTCATCAGTCTCCATAAGTCCGCCTGTCCTCCTGCTCTCCCGGCTCGGCAAACAGGATCACTAATGATCAATGGAGGCGGCACATTAGGGGAGGTCACGTACACACCGGCGTCTGTCGGATCATCTGTGACTGAGCATCAGGCCACGTACATGTGCTACCTCACACATTGAGGCTACACATTAACACTCACATGAAAACCAAGCTACATCTTATTCTTATGCTTACTTTTAAGCTGTTTTATATCACCTTGCAGAGAGAGTTATGCCTGGTGATGCAAACATGTAGAGTGAACAGGTGGTTATGGGAAATAGAACCCTGACAGGGTGAGCAGGTAGGGTCTTGTCTACCCTGACTCGATCTTTTTTTGGAGAGTAATATAGAAAAATATGGTTGGTTCATCCCTTGAGCAAATCCCAAAAAGGACTAAGGGCCTGTGTCCACTAACAGCAGTTTTGCACTGTCAGCACCTCTTTTATACACAAAACTGATTCACTTCAGCTTTCCAGTGCAACTGCCAACCAATCAGAACCAAGACGGGGCGGGGCTTATGGTATCAGCTTTGTCATTAATAATAATAGTAGAGGTCTGTACAGTGGATAAACTAACCATGTTTAGACCGCTAGGCCACCAGTGCCCCTCTAACATGGTTTTTTGATTTTTTTTTTTACTTGATGGTCACTGCTAAATGATGCAGAAGTGCAGCAGGGTAGTTTTCATAACCTAGTAATAGTAAGCTCCAGTGAGAGGCGCTCTAATATTAATGTTGTAGACGCTGCCAGTGCTAAAAATGCAGTCAGTGGACACAGGCCCTAAAGGAAGTGACCCTAATTGCCAAAAATGTAGCGTAATAGCACCAAGGCCAGATGTGATGTTGGGGCTTTGGGTCCACACACAGTGAATGCACTCCAGAACCAAATCTCTACCATGCACCATGTTAGAAAAAGCCCTTGCCCTTTGACCTCTGGAGACACACTGAAGCAGTAAAACAGATGACACGACCCTTGATGCCGACATTATTGACCTGTGAAACGTTCCTGGAAATGTGTACCCCCTCGTGAAACGGATGGGTAACCTTTGTGGGAATTCGTGGACAGCTTCTATGAAATGCAAACACACTGTTCTGGACTAGAATTATTCATGGCCATGAGATGTGTTCTGCTGAGAATCAACAGCTTGGGCTATTTTTTGGCAAAGCATTCTTTTGACCGAAGAGCAACAGCTGCGAGCGGTGCTGAAAGTACGAGCAGGGATTTTCTGCACAATCTGTTCTCAGTATTTAGCTCTAAATTCTTCTTTCTGTGCATGACTCATGTGTGTGTGTGTGCACCCATGTGTGGCTGTTGGTTGCAAACATCAGCATGTGTGAAGAAGAGGATTAAAGAAGTTTTCATACCGGGGATGTTCGGCTTGATTGGCTCTGTTTTGCAGAGCATGCGAAACAAGACGTCCCTGCTGGTACTGGTCTCTAAGACTGTGACGTCAGACTTCTTTACTCTTTACATGCCCTCATGGATTCTGCACAAACAGCCAGGAAACATGTCTGACCTTTGCTTGAACCCTCTAACTTACTCCTTCAACTTTCTCTCAGAAGAAAGAACCACCTCTGGATGAAGTCATGCAGAAAACAGGGTCTCAGCCGTAAATCAAACTCCTTTTAAAACATGCAGAGTGCTTATTTTTGCTCAGGCCTACAGAAAGACTCCAGCCTGGTGTAGCACATCTCTCAGATCTCGCCAGAAGTTTCTCTTCTGCGATTCCTCGGCTCTGTTTTCCCCCTTCAGCCTTCCACCATCTCCATAAAAAGACAAGTTCTTTGAGAGGGCGGACTTCTCTTTTGCTGTTGATAATAAAACAAGTGCCGATCCCTGACAGGGTCCTCCGAAGAAAAATGAGGGACGGATGGTGTTGTCATGACGAGCCAGCGGTGACGGCTCTGGAACTTGAAGAGGGTGTTTTTGACTTCCTGCCATGTTGGAACAACAGACCGCACATGCAGGACCCCGTTTAAGTGCGAGGGGGGGATGAATGTAAAGGAATGTTTGTTGCATCACATGACGGACATGATAAGAGGTCGGCGAGCCCCGAGCACAGACAGCTGACCGGGGAGAAGATTTGGCTCCAATTAGAACGTAAACAAAGGACAGAAAGAGCTGTGTCTGAATAATCCTAATGTAAACAAGAGTATGGATCTGTTGTGTTTACAGAAAGGATTCAAGGAGATCTGAACTGTCACCGTTTCGTTTCAGGATGTTGTTTCTATCTCTGACATAACCATCACAACACCAGGCTTGTATTTGGGACGCACCTAGAGCTGGGCGATATTGAAAAAGATGTTATCTTGATTAAATATATCATATCAGTGTCGCTGTCGCTCGTTTCAGCTGTGTTTACATTCAGCTCCGACGCCTTTAAGCCCCGCCTACCTCTCACCCTGGGACATGATTGGCTGTTCATTGCCGTCTTCTTCCTGGGTGGTAACTAGCAGTGAATGGCCTGCATGAATAGCCAAGGACCTCCTTCAGCGAATCTTGTATCTTTATCTCAGAGTTGTGTATCCAGGATTGGGATCTTCCATAGCCCATCCTTGCTTTTTTATGGCAGTATCTCAAAACCTGCTGAATATTTTGTGCAATATCACCTCTGTTGTCTTAATCTTTGACCAATTCAAAAATACCCCCATCTTCAAATCAATCAACCCCCCAAAAATGTGATTCCACTGAACATTTTCACCTAAATTTGAGCTTTCAGAGTTCTCAATTTGAAACTGAAAATGTAGAAATCCATTCTGTGCACATTCCTCTTCTCTGCACTCCTGCAGACAAAATGTCCTCTCCTGCTAAGTTCTCCTTTTGGGTCAGAGTGTGCCGAGGAAACTTGTGTTCAATGTAAATAAACTCTCCGTGCCGATGACTCAGGAGCCTCATGCACGCTTAATACCATCCAAGTGTTAATTTCCTCATCTGTCCACCCTCTGTGCTCTAATAAGTGTGAATTGATTGGCTGAGTAAAGGTTATTTGAATTTCCAATATAACTGAAGGCTTTGTTGCTCTCTGTGTTTGTTCTAGGAGCAGCCGGGAAGTAAAGCAAACACACCTCAGACAATGGAACCAGGTCAGACATGAGCAGGTAAGGAGACGACGCTCAGCTATAATATGTGTGCTCTGTGGAGTGAGGGAGTGAGGGAGTGAGGGAGTGAGGTCAGAGGAGAAAGAAAAGTGGAGCAAAGCAGAGTGGGATACAAAAGTAGAGGACAGAAACAAGAAAAACCGGAGACAGGAGTGAGGGAGTCTGGTGCTTGTCTAAACAGGTAGCAGCTCTGCGGCTGACGAGGGTCAGGGTGGATTCAAGAGGACAAACCGTTTTCTGTTTGGTCAGTGATGAGAGACAAAGAGACACAAAGGCGAAGACGAAACATGTAGTGATGAGGGAGGGTGATCAATCATCTCATCAATGCGTCCTTTGTGAACCCCTCAATGACAGAACAAGGCTCCGTTTGAATCCACTCTTACCTGAGAGGATGAAAACAAATCAATGCCGGATGAAAATTCCTGCCACTGAATGATCGCCAGCTCTTAAGTGGACACAGTTTGCCAACACTTGAGTTACAAGCGAGGCATTCAAGACGATCACTATTTGACTTATTGGCAGAAGCCTTGGCGCCGGCTGGCTCCTCTCCAGGATTATCTCACTCGCATCACGCCCGTATTCGAAAGCTTCCTTGTTCATTCATTTCTCTGCTGTCATCCAGTGACAGCACATGACTTCACCGTGCACATGACCTCTGACCTCAGACAAGAACCGACCAACAATGAGGAAATGTTTCTTTGCAGGAGTAAGCCCCAGAGATGTTGGTTTAATACCACCTTAGTTCAAACATCACAATTTATCAACGTCTGTTTGGACCAATGAGAAGCTTTGAATTAGCTTCCTGAAGCAGAGTTTTGTAGCCCAACAATGGCAGCGGCCATATTGGAAATAGGGACTCAATGTAACTTAGGCAGGCCTTCAGCATCCTTGCTAACAGCTACAGTGTTCCTGCTTATCATCAAACTAGTCTTGTGTCTTGTACTTAGCTGTAAACATGTTTATTTCTGCTGTAAAGATGTGCTTTTTTGAATGAGTGTGTATGTGGCTTCCTTGGCTTTTGGAGCCAGCCTCAAGTGGACACTTAAGGAACTGCAGTTCTGAGTTTTGTTGCCACCCACAGACTTCAGATACTTGTTCACATCAGGTGCTGAATTTATATGGATTCCAATTAGAGCTGGGCGATATTGCAAAAAGATCAAATATTTCATATCAGTCGATATCAATAATTATGAAGAGAAATATCAAATCATTATTCCATTTCAATTTAAAGGCAGATTCGTTATTGAATTATCGCCCAGCCCTAATTCCAATCTGCACCAGTGTTCTCAGTAAGGAGACAAATTTGGTGTTTCTGTTGGGCGGATAGAAAGACAGCAAAGGGGATGAGGATGGCATCAGAGCTAACAGAACTTGTGTCTAGCTGTGTTGAGAAGCCAACAAACATGACTCTGGAGCCAATTCTTGCTCATATTTCTGAAGGACATTTCTGATAAACCATAAGCCTGCTGGTACTTTGTTCCTCTTCCTCGTGATGCCTGAAAACACTCCCTGACTATCGCTCTTAAAACACCACTAAAGCCTCTAATCTCTGAAAACAGATTCCTTCCAAAACAGAGGCTGAGCGATCAGTCCGGACTCTCATGTTTTCCCAGATGTTACTCTGTCAATTTAAGGCCTTGACGCCATACTCAGACTTCATCACGGTTACTTCCAGTAGAACAAACGCACCACTCCAACGACAGGGGATTACACTCTCTCTTACTCCTGACTCCCACAACTACTTCTCCATGCCTGTTTGTCTCCAGTCTAACAGCGTAAGTCTTCCTGGAAGGACATAATCCTACATTAACACGTCTACATTCTCTGTCATATTTCTACCACATTCTTGTACCCAGTTCAACTGAGTGTTGAGGATTTATACGACAGCGAACGGCAGCCTGGCTTTCAGTCTGATAGCACTTGGTGGTGAAGCATTGTCAGGACGTAACTCTTACCCTATTACCTGCTGCTTTTTGTAATAAAGCGGTGGTTTAAGGTTTCCTGGGGAGAGATTTGATATATTCTCAACCATAAGTCGCTGTCTGGATGAATTTCTTTCCTTATAAAGCCTCCAAGGAGTAGAATGTGCTCTTTGGCCACACCGACATACCGACATACAGCTGCTGTGGTTCTCTTGTTTTATGGTGATCTAATAAGTTATTCCATTGGTGGCACCAATCTTCAAATGCCACTTTGACTTTCAGCTTAGTGACACATCGGATCAGAGTTTCAAAACAGATATTGGTGCACATAATCCACCTTTACGCCCAATGTCAGATTTTGGATTCAAGCCAAACCATTTCAATCAAACACTTGGAGCTTTTTTATATCTGTCCCAAATCCCTGTTAGTTTACCTTGAAACTACCATTAACCATTGGTTTAGGGTTTTGGTGATAAGTTATTGTAGCCTCTGGAAAACCCAAAGGACCAATCGTCGATCATTTGGTCTACAAAAATGTCAAACAGCAGTGGAACATTTTTTATTCGTTCTCTAGAACTAAAAGAGCATCATCCAATTCCCTGTGTATCCAAACCCAGAGTACAAAAACATTCAAACTTTGAAATTACTTAAAACAAGGACTAAGAAAAACAGGAAGTGTCACTTTTTCTTTCCTTAAAGTGTTGAATTTAGCTTCAAAATAACTAGAATGGTTCAACAAGTGTGACTAATTTCCTCTAAATGCTCAATATCAGTTTCAGTCTGTTTCATAACCCGCTAAAAACTCCTTATTGGAGCTTTAATGGCTACTTCTGTTGACTTTTGTCTTCATACATCACAGAAACCACTGATCTTGCCCTTTATTTTGGTCTAAGGCTCCATAAGAGCAGTATGGTATCCAAAGTATTCCTCTTCCCCTTATACCCTAATCCTGGGGTATCTTGGGGCATTCCCAAACCAAGTCGGCTGTTAAATCCCTCCACTGATTTTACAGTCTGCCCCATGTATTTTCAAAATTGGAGCTTGCAGTGAAACCTCTGCAGGGTGGCGACCAGAAGTAACCACAACCCAGTGGATTCCACCACCTCAGCTGACTCCTTCGTCACGTCTGAGTCATTTCTGCCACCACAAGTTTTCAGATTTGATGTAAATCAGACTCTTCTGCGGGCTGTTGATGTAATTTTCCATTATGGTTCACAAAGGGGGGGCAACTTTGAATAAACAAATAAGAGCCCAGATACATCAATTTGATTTCCCTACACAGATGACATCCTCTGTCACAGAGAAGTGAACCAAGAGGAGTCTGGTCAGTGCACTGAAGCCTCATCAGCCTGTTGCTGCTCGCTTTTTTAGACACCGTTACTGCCGGCCATGTGGCGACTGCTTTCACACCACCCTGCCGCGCTACAGAGCACAAACTCCCAGACCGCAACGTGCCTCCGGGCCAGCCAAAGAAAATTGTATTGTTTTCCAATCAACGCTTGCAGCTTTTACAAGAGCTCCCAGCCACAGAAACATTGCTCATAAAGAGGAGACAGACCGCTGGGGCAGTGAGCGGAGGATCCCTCACCGCTGGAGGAGAAAGGAGGGAGGGATGGAAACAGAAAGGGCAGATGATAAAACACTAGCATGTGTGCTTGTTTAAATTTGTCTCTGCTGCATAAACCAACACAGCTCCCGCATCTGAATGAACCTGTTCTGCAGGAAGCCTGTTGCTTCCCTCGCTTATCTCACACAGTAACATGCATAATAGCAAAAAAATAGGAGCTGTGGAAATGCTGAGTGTTTCACTTTGAAGGTGCAGTTCTCATGATGCCGTCATCTCTCCTCCCAGCCTTGACCCATCCATACCTGTGTGTTTTGCCCTCATCTCTGCAGAGAGTGTGTGTGGAGCGTCAAACAACACCACTGAGTCTGAGTCTGCTGCAGGTTTCTGTGAGCAGTGTTCAGCGCTGAAGCCTCTTGAAGCAGGAAACATGTGTGGTCTTGTGTGCATGTGTGTGTGTGTGTGTGTGTGTGTGTGTGTGTGTGTGTGTGTGTGTGTGTGTGTGCTGTGTGCACCACATGTCAGTGAAAACGTTCCATCACAGGAAGTTTTTTTTTTGCATGTTGAGGCCCCTTTACCCGCCTAAGTTTCAGATTTCTGTCAGACAGAATTCAGGGAAGACTTTTTATTCTGAAGCCATGTTTTTTAATCCATAGGTTTCAATTTAATCAGATTAAAATCACCTTTTTACGCAGGATATTTATCAAACAGCAAAACAAAGAGAGGTGAAATGCTGAATGCACAACTGTCTTTAAGTCCTCTTCATGCAGGATATTAACATGAGTCTGCCTCACATCTCACGCAGAAGATGCAACACGCGTCCGAGCCCTATGAGCACAATTAGAGTACTTACAAGATAGGAATTCTGCCTGTCGAGGAACACGGAGTCTCCCATGGTCCAGGTTAAGTATCCACATAAAAGAACACCCCGAATTTTAAAAAGCAGTGAATGATATCCTGTTTAAAAACAACGCGTCCCCAAAAAGTGTATGTAATACGCGTGCGTCGAAGCGGAGCGGCGCAAAAAAGGAAAAGTCACCACGACTCTCTCCTCACTCTTCACCCTCTTCTACAGTCAACACAAACACTCTCCTTTTCACTGCAGCGCGTGTTGCTTCTTTTTTTTTTTTTAAGAGTTGGTGTTTTCACGCCGGGGAGACGCGCGTGTCAGGGAAGCATCTGTGCCAGGGAGGACACCACAGTGCGTAATGCGTAACGGATCCATACCGCGCGCTCCGTGGAGTCTCATGAAGACAGATGCTGAACCAGGCGAGGAGTCGAGGCAGAGGGAGACAGGGGTGTGAAGTGAACAGTGCTATGAGCGGGGACTTCCGGTGCAGATTTTCAAAATAAAACGCGTTATACTTACACCAAAATAAAAGAGAGGAGGAGGAGGAGGTGGAAACTATGGCCCAATCTCAATGTCCTCCCTAAGCCCTGAGCCCTGAGCCCTTCTTGACTTAATTGATGTCACCTTGAAAGTGATTGAGGGCAGGAGGCTGTGAGAGCTCAAAGTGGAGAACTGGAATGGGACAGCACTTTGAGACGTCTCACGTAACCTGCATGACGTCACCAGCTCACCTTAGTGATGTTAGGACGTTTTATTGCACAATTTTTACTTTCCCTCAAATTCAAGGCACTTAAGGGATGACTGACTGACATGTGATCCAGGCTCTGTAAATTTAATTGCAGGCCTAAGCCCTCACAGACCGAGCAGGAACATGCCTCAAAGTCAGTGAGATTGGGCCTATGTGTGTAACCTCAACAATTACATGAATGTGATTGTATAAGTGAGACATTATGTTCCTGAGGAGGAATACATAGTGTTTATGCTAAAAGTTACAGCGTCCTTTCAAAATAAAAGCCTCTTTTGAATGCCTTTCATTCCAAATGTCTGCAGAATCCTGATCTCACCCCTGCAGCTTTCTAGCTTCATAAAATCTGACTTACATAAGCCATTACATGTCATCTCCTCCGTGCCTCCCTGGAAACCTGTTCATGCACCTCAGCCCTGCATGTATTAAGCATTTATTGCATTTAAGCTACATAGATAAGCACAAGGTATTTGACTCTGAAGGGCTGAGCCAAGCAGAGACAAAGGGGGAGGGGTGGGGCGCTTGCAGAGGAAGAAGCTCTTGATTATCAATAGGAGGGAGTGCTTCAGTGTTTTCATGTCTGTGACCCACAAACGGAGCTCCTCAAGTTGATAAGAGTGGACTCCAGGACTCTCCATTTAGGGAGTTTGTGGAGCAGAAGTGAAGCTGTGTTTGAAGAGGGCGAGGAGGAAACTGTGTTCAGCTTATTGTGACAGTCTTAAGTGGCAAAACATGGAAAAGAAATCAGTCCATTCATTCACAAAACACTCAACAACCCACATGACTGACACAGACTTCAAGCCTATTTAAAAACTGGACCCCCTTTGAGGAAACATCGCTCACTGGAAACATCCATGAACGCACGGTGGTCAAGTTAATAAGAAGCCTTTGGAGGGTTGATATTTTGGGGATACAGCCGTGACACATCGCCTCATTAATGAAGCCAATAAATCAGAACTAACTGGTCCGTCCACAACTTTGATGGCTTGGTTGCATCATAAAAATAATTGTAGTTTTACAAGCACAGCCGCCTCACAAATATGCTCCTTAAAAGCAGCCGTGAAAGGTCGGTCCACCGCCGGAGGACAGTCAATAAGAAGAGGGTTGTCTGGGTTTGTGTAACACTTAATGTGGAACCAGTGTTGAGGAATCTGTGGCTCCACTTACAACACACAAGTATGCAAAACACCCCGGTTTCATGGAGGACACAGCGGCTGATGAACACGAGCTGGCCTCAGATGTGAATGCATTAAAGGGTGATAATCTTTACACATTCTTCTTCATGTTTCACCAAACGTAGGTGAGTGGGTGGGTTAACGTCGCTGTAACTCTTATCAGATAGAGCTCAGTCATTTAAGGAATGCAGAGAAGTCAAGAGGAACACTTACTTTACTCTGACATGTGGAGATAAGAGATAAACCACAGACTGACTCAGCCATAAAGTGAGCACTGGACTGCAGTGATTGTGGTTCAGTGAGGATGTCAGCTCTGCGTTGTGATAAAGTTACAGGCGACACAGAACCTGCTGCTGCTGTGGAGAATGCTTCTTTTATAGGCTGCCGGCTTATCAGATCACGTCTGAATGAGGTGTGCTCGAACATCTGAGGATGTGTAAGGTTGCTCAATGAAGGAGAGATAAAGATTGGATGAGTTTTGTTTTGTAGGGGGATTTTTTCAATTTAATGTCATTTTTTAAATGAGATATTTTTAATTTAATGTCATTTTTCAAGGGAGGCGTCCGGGAGGAATCCTTATCAGATGCCCAAACCACCTCAGCTGACTCCATAGAAGCGAAGGAGCAGCGGCTCTACTCCTTCCTCCTGACCCTATCTCTGAGGCTGAGCTCAGACACCCTGATCATGGAAGAGTCAGCGCCCATAGTAAGCCTACAACTTGATGTAATGATAACAATGGAGGCGGGATGTAGTGCACTGTTTGTGGGTTAATCAAAGGGTCAAACGGTGCAGGAACCAGGATAACAGGGTCAGATTACGCAAGACAAAAAGTCAATGCTGCCCTCAATATGTGCAGCCACATGTCGCATACATGACGGTACTATAACCCAAACAGCATATCTTAACTTAAATCTGTCAAATAAGAGCATGGATGTGTAGGTATGAGGTGCATTTGGTAGGTGAGCTACTTCTAGACCTGTGCTCCAGATTCTGGGGGAACACATCAGAGAGGAGACTTTTGTTCCCCTGAAAACACCGACTGAAGTTCAGCGGTAAGGTTAGACGCCGTGTTTTATGGCTGTGTAGGAGGAGCCCATTGTCTCCTAAAATGGTGTTTCAGTGGTCCCAGGGTGACAGTGGCTCACACACACTCACTCACACACACAACACAACACAACACTCGCCTGTGGGAGAGGGAGGGAAGGCTGGAGGAGAGGAGAGAGAGAGGAAGACGATGTATGAATGAGCGGGGTTGTGCATTGGTAGATAAATGCACGTTAAGTGTTTTTAAAGGCTGAGTAGTGCTTACATCACCTCCAACAAACACACATCTTGACATTCCCAGAGTCATTTTACAGGGAACATACGAGGCCAGGCTGTCGGTTCAAAGAAGGCTGCTGCAAAAAACTCCAATGTTTACATCGCTCAGAGCAGCCTCCTCCGTCCAAAGGCAGAATGCCTGAGTCGTGAAATCACCCCGTGGAGTGGAAAGTATTCTGTTAAAGTGCTTTAAGACGATCCAGTAAATGACAGAGAAAAATCCTGCAGGGCCGCCGATCTGTTTAATAAACACTTGCAAAATAGATGTTGCAATGCCTCCGATCAAAGTGTTTGCATGTGTTGCGTCACATTCGCGGCCTGGCGTAGCCTCGGCCCCTGAGGACGCCGGAGCTCAACTATGAGCACAGGGTTGAGAATCTGTCTCTTAATAACTCAGGACTCTTGATGCCAGTTGGATTGGTTGCTCTGAATATGTAATCTACTACGTATTTCAAAATAGGTGATGGGAAATATGAGCAGACGGCTGGAGCTCTACAATTTAGTGATACCATCATTCACTTCCATAAAGTATATTTTTAGCTCCCCTGTCTCCTGAAATGATGTTGGTGTATTTATCCCTGAGCTCTCTTTCTCTTGATCTTGCCTGGATTCTGTCAGAAACAATGTTTGTGTCATGAAACAGAGCATGTATGCGCCTCGATTGGATTCTTAAGAAACAGTCGGGCAGAAAAAGCCCTTTTGGAAAAAAAGATGGAGGCTGAGGAAAATGTGTCACGAACAATGCATTTCAAGATCGCCAAATAAGGCGAAATGTTAAATTTATCGAGAACATTTTGCAGACATATTCGCATTTTTGCAGCCTGTCAGGAACGTTTATTGGAAACATCTCCCCGTTTATATAAATAAAACATCCTTTAGTCAGCAGAACATTTTCACTTTGTGAATATGTTGTCTCTGAGTGTCTCTGGGTCCAGCTGAATTTGAAATGACATCACTTTTATAATCAAAACAATGCCATCCAGTGGTTTTGTTTTGTGTGATCATGATTGACATGTAATGAGCTCTTAAGGGAGCACTGTTCAGTCAGTCAGTCAACAGCTATTACGCAGACTGGAACATCCCAACTGTTGGATGGACTGCTTAAAATCTTGGTGCAGACATTCATAGTCACCAGATGATTAATCTTTCTTCCTGTTGTCACCTCCTTTCTTGTCCTCTTGCACCAAAGTGAGTTTGGCATGGCAGATTTGTTTAGTAGGAAATGTCTTTGGAACTTTAGGATTCATTCCTGTGAATTTAGCACAGATATTAATGTTCCCCAGAGGATGCATCATCACTTTTTCAGTCCTCAGCTTCTCTCTATTCTACTCTATGCTTTGTTAAAGCACAAATGTTAAGTTAAATGTCTCAGTGAAATATCTCAACATTGTATTGTATTGACAGGTTGTCTTTCATGGTTCTCAGAGGATGAACTAATGCTAACATGTTAAGCTCATATCTTGACTGGTTTTCAATGCATGGTACTCATAGCATCAGTATGTTGATCTATGCAGGCCTGCTCATCGCACCTAAAGTCTCTAAAAGTAGTATGGGAGGTAGAACCTTCAGTTATCAGGCCCCTCTCCTTTGGAATCATGTACCAGTCAGGGTCCAGGAGGCAGACACCCTCTCTACTTTTAAGAGTAGGCTTCAAACTGTCACGGCTGTAGCAGTGCTTTCTCTCCCCCTGTTGTTTTAACCCTCCTCTCTGTCTTTGCCCCCTCCTTTCTGTGTGCTTGTTGTAGGTGTGGCTCAGGAGACACACCTGTGGGCAATCCAGATCAGGACTACTACTAATACCTGGTCCTCCTGCCACTTCAGTGCCGGATTGTTCCTTTGCCACAGGTGAGTATATCATTGAGTACTTAGTCATGAAGTCTGTTTAAAGATCTGAGTTTTTTCCCTCATGCTGTGTTTTTCTCTCCATGTGCAGCGATCCTCCTGCTTACCAGTTTTTCACCAGGCGTCTTGGAACCGGCTTCCTGGACCCCCTCATCACTTCCTTTAACTCTCCCTGTCTCCTTAAAGTTACTAACCACAGACCTTTCTGGTGTCCCTGAGCTCCCTTGTCTCGTAGGTTCCTCTGATGTCATCTTGATGTTTCTGTTTGTCCATCTTGATAAACTCTCGTTTGAAATGAAACATTTCACTTTCCAAGCCTATCGCCAAAATATCTCCATTAAGTGGAGAAAACAGAGGCTGAGGGAGTTATTGTGAAACTGATAACACATATTTCAGCCCTCTTGTAAGTGTCAAGCTGTTACCTCATCATAAAAAACAGATAAAAGCAGCCAAAGACTGAAAAACAACTCAAATATACGACACAGAGGAGCAAAAAGAGTGACGTTGAGCTCATGTTTTCATGCTTATTAGCTTCTTGTCAATGTGGTTTATCTTTCCGTCTTTCACACGCTGAACTTTGACCTCGGTTTCACAAGACAACTTAAGAGCGCGGCGTCAAGAGAGAGAAAATGAGAGAAAGGGGAGAGGGCGGGGGAGAGAATGGTTAAAAAACTGGGCACACATAAACGAATTTACAGCAGGAGCAGCACAAAGCAGCTCCAGGGGATGACCTCAGTAGTGGGGAATGTGTGTGTGAGAGTGTGTGTGAGACAATGTGCGTTCACTTAGGGGGTAAATATAAAAGACACAAACAAATAAATGAAAAGATGATGTCTCTTTAAGGGTAAACGACTGCAATTTCCCCCCCCCCCCCCCCATAGAAAATCAGTTTTTAGATGAAGTGATCACTCTGCATGCTCCAAACACAGGACACACACTCTCACACAAACACACAACATGACGACAGCGTGCGTCTGGATTCAATCTGGGCGCTTCCATCAACGCGCGAACCCATTCGTCCTAAATCTCCATACTGTCCTGAGGGCCAATAGACGGAGGGGAGAGGAGAGGAGCGAGGGGTGAGCGGGGGAAGTCGGGGAGGAATTTTGGGTTGTAGCCCAGTGTTTCTATATGGCTTTCATCTCCATACCACCTCCATTAGAGCATGCTTAAAGCTGCTGGCAGGTCAGGACGGCTCTGCTGTGGAAACGCTTCACTCTGACCCTCGGGGCGGACAGGCTTCGCAAAGACAGAGGGATGTGTTTTGCAGGAGGAAGTGAAAAAACATTCACATAGAGAAGAACATTTCTATAACTTAAACACAGCCTTCTTCTGAAACAGAGCTCATAGTGCCCTATTACCCCTCTAGAACACTACGCTCCCAACATGCTGGTCGTACCTAAAGTCTCTAAAAGTAGTATGGGAGGTAGAGCCTTCAGTTATCAGGCCCCTCTACTTTGGAATCATGTACCAGTCAGGGTCCGGGAGGCAGACACCCTCTCTACTTTTAAGAGTAGGCTTCAAACTTTCCTTTTTGATAAAGCTTATAGTTAGAGCTGGATCAGGCTTGGACCAGCTCTTAGTTGTGCTGCTATAGGCTTAGACTGACACACTGGGATCCTGCCTCACCTCATTTCCCCCATCACTTACTTTAACTCTTCCTGTCCCTTTAAATTTACTAACCAAAGACCTTTCTGGAGTCCCTAAGCTCCCTTGTCTCGTAGGTTCCTCCTGCTGTGGACGTGCCAGACTCCAGCTGCTACAACTACTACTATCCATGTCACCACTATCATCTCTCTCTCTCTTCACCTCCCTCTATCCCTCTCTCCAACACAGTCTCAGCAGATGTGTGTCTAACATGAGTCTGGTCCTGCTGGAGGTTTCTGCCTGTTAAAGGAAGTTGTAATCATTCGTACATGGGAGCCATGAAGGTAACTTAAAGCAGCATTATAGATTGAGCCTATATCACACGGGTGTCAGTGAGTCTGTCAAGGATGCTCGCGAACAGGGGCGTGACCTACTGGTTCTTCTGCAAACTGGTTTTCGTATTGGTGTTTTGTCTAACTTCACGTTTCGTCCATGACTTCAGGTCATCTTTTGCATTTCTCACAGTGCATGTTTACCCCACAATGACCATGATAGTCGTATCTTTCTGCAGCAGTGGTCACACATTTGATTGAGAAATCACTAGCTGCTTAAGCTAGAACACTCTTGAAACAATAGTTCTGTTGCTGTCACTTTAAGGTGAAGTCATATGTAGCTTTAGCTGTACGTGTATTCAAAACAGTGAGAGAACATGTCAGTGTTTTACATGTGCACAGGTGTTCTCCACGTTCATCACCCGACTCTAACAGAAGAGAGTTGTTTCTTTTTGTTCCAGCAGTCTGCCCACGTGTCACTCTTTCCCTTCTCTCCTTGTATGTTTATCTGTGTCTGCCGCGTCCGTCTGTCTGTCTGCTCGTGTTCTAGTCTGCCGATGTGACCTTCCACCTCTCTCCCCATCTATCCGTCTTCCTGCCTGCTGCTCTGTCAGCTTGTTTGCATGAACGCTCGGGTGGCAGCTTCCTCCACGAGCGAGCCGGAGGAGTGCTGCTGGGTGAGATGTTTCCATCGCTGTCTGGTGCTTTCAGGCGTCTGCGGACGGCGTTGAACCGAGTGTGACAGAGATGTTTATCAAATTAAAAACTGTAGAATGAGTCCTCTGTGTTTTTGACCCTTTTCTCATGTTAATGCATCTCTGCAAACACGACCTGTGCGTCCTCGCCGTGCTCTGTTGTCTGCTTCATAAAGGCTGCTTTTCACATACAGATGCTCTCTCCTCCAGCTCCTCCACCTTAACACACACACACACATCAAGTGTCCTCCACCTCCCACGCTTCCTAAATGTTTTCTGCTACAACAGTTGCCATGGTGTCTCTGCTCGCCAGCTGTGCCGGACAGCACAATAACAAGGAGGTGTGTGTGTGTGTGTGTGTGTGTGTGTGTGTGTGTGTGCACGGGTCAGCAAATATCATGATACACCAACGTGCTCAGAAGTGTTTTAAATCTGATGACGTGAGTGTATGATCTTCCTGCTGTGTGATGCGTTCACTGCCTGCAGGAAAGCAGAAACCAGCCTCCACCTGTTGCTGTAACTCTTAAGCAGAAGCAGCGACATCCAGGGAGTTATTTGAGACGAGAGTTTGGATGCGAAGTCACAGAATCGTCATCGTCTTACCAAAATATACTCCGAAATTGAGTTATGAAGTGGAGACATGTTCCAGAAAAACAGCCAGCCTGTGATTAATTACAGGGCCTGAAACTTTGCAGAGGAATAATCAATGTGGCGTGTCTTTCTCCTCTCTTGTTCCTACAGATTCAAACGACTCCACACCTGCCATCACTCCCGAACAATAACCCTCTTTCTGCTTTGTCGTCTCTCCTTTGTCCTCGTCACAGCTCAGCCCGACCTGAAACAGTCAAACCGACTCTTGTGTAAACCGAAGGAACAGGCATGAGGAGAGACGCCCGAGTGAAGCTTGGAGAAGAGAATAAATGTCCAGTGAGTGATGTGGCGTGAGTGTATTGGCTTAAGCCTCTCTTAGCTGAAGGATAGCATCTCTCTCTGAAACACTCTGTTTGTGTATTTGCACGATGTCATTTATGTGTGTTTATCTCCAAAAATGGGGGGTTGAGATGCATTCAGGGACATCTTTGCACCAAGTGTTTGGCTTTAGGATTGAATTAGAGAACTTCACTTTTATTTTTATGTGACCGAAGCTGCATTAACGAGCGGGCCGAGCAGGCGGCGGTCCAGGACCTCCGAAGGCCTGGACAGCACAGTGTTTACTGCGCCATTAAAACATTATAAACTGAGACTACATCAACCCTGTCGCCAACTCTTCATGCCCTTGTATACATTTTTCAAACACCTATATGGCCTCCAGTTTATGTGCATGGGGGGACGGACTCCCTGGGGTTTTTTGGTTGAAGTCCAGCACCTCTTACTGTGTTGAAATAGCCTCAGACTCAAACTAATGTTTCTCTGATGACCTACATAAGGAAATGAGAGTATAAGTGACAAGTCTGGCTGTTTCTTTGTTCTGAATTTGGTGATCTGGGTCAGGGTAGGTATGCTATATATATAACCCCCCCTTATTTTGCTCTCCATACCTCCTGTTCTTCTGCATACATCCAATACTCACTGCCCACTAGTTCTACAAATAGATAGTATAACACTGTGGACACCAACAACTGGTCCTGGTTCTGCAGCTGTCTATCTGCAGAGTCCTCATATTCCACATTTATCCAAGTGAATCTGACTCACACTGGGTCATGTATACCCTGACCCACAGAAGACTTCAGCACGTGTTGTAGACAGTGACTGATCCATGTCCACAGGGTGAAGACTAAGTGCCCATCCAATTATCTGCTTCTATACAAATGCTTAGTGTTGCGAGCACTTTGTATAATCACATGTTCTTTTTATGCAAATCCAGTTTAAAACAGAATCATACAGAGACGAGGACATGCAAATTGAATCAAAGCAAAGGGTTGAGTGTAAGCAGCGTTTACTCTGTGTTGTATCGCTCTTCTGCTCATTTTGTATGATAATTAGATCAATGTGGAGTCTGTTTCACTTATTTACAATTCAAATGAGCCTGTTTGGGGTATTTCAGGTGTCATGTTTAAAAATCTGCACAATAATATGACAAGTTCTGAAGAATTCTAAAAAAAACCCACAGAAAAACACACGGCATGCTCCTTTGATTTTCTTTCAGTCTAGTTTTTCACCCCTCTCTTTTGTTGTTGAGTTTTCGTCACAGTTCACCACAACTGTGATCAGATTTCCCCCCCTTTACTCTGACGATCATCTCTATTGTTCATTGTCTGGCACAAACAGAGGTAGTAGTTTTTAGTGTTTAACTGCAGTCACTTGTTTTAACTTGATCAGGCTGTTATGAGTCCCAGTTGCACTGTTATCTGCAAGTCACATCCTTGCTTTTTGAGAACTTAATAACATAACTTTTACTTTCTTTTGAGTATCCCAAGCCTTTTTGATTATGACCTTACATATAAGGAGCACAGTTTTTCTGCATGTAGAAAACTTGAGTCCCAGTTTCATTGTAAATAGCAAGTTATATCCAGGCTATCTGAGAACTTTGACAGCTTAACTGTTATCTGGTTTGAAGTAACTCAAGTCTGAATACTTGAGTGTTTTAGATAAGGAGCCACATTAATGTGTTTCCAGTGGGTCCCAGTCTCACTGTAAATATCAAGTCACATCCAGGCTATTTGAGAACGTTTGAGTATTTGAGAACATATGTGCTTTCTATGAAGTATTGTTGAACAAAATTCACTTTTTGTTCGGTCTTAACAAACCTGTTGTTATTAGTGTGAAGTCTTCTATGGACAACAAACTAATTTGGACCTCTAGAGCAAAAAAGCAGGTACAACTTGTATCGTATGTTTGCGTAGCTGCACACACTCTATAAATGTGTCTGTGTGTGATCACCTGGCCTGAATCACATCAAACCTTTATCAAAGTCAAACTGGGCGGCCTCGTTTCTTCTCTGCTCGGGGTCTAAATATTTAGTCTGCAGAATAAACACGGCAGCCTTCGAGGAATGCTCCGTCCACAGATGACAGTTACACTTTCATCCTTTTGGATGATAATCAGGGAAAGAGACAGAGCTGTTTATTAATCCCAGTGTGTGGCACGTGCAGGTATGAAGTTATGTTGCTGTGTTTAAATGTGAGGAAGTCTTTAGAAGTTAGGATCTTTATCAGGAATATTTGAAGAGATAGAAGGAGCTCAAGTGATTGATGCAGTATTTTACTAACTACAGTACTAGATGTCTTGCCTTGTTGCCTCAAAGTTTAAACTGCACTAAGTGTTCAGTCCTCAAAAATCTGAACTGCTCCTTTAATATTTAGATTTTTGTGTGCACAAAGATTTCATGTCCTGAGGAGGTTTTTCATCTCCCAGACAGAATTGTCATGTGGTTAAACATGAGCTCCACCAGACAGACTCCCTGTTTTCTGTGTTTGTATATAAGTGCGTGTGTGTGTGTGTGTGTGTGTGTGCAAAGAAGAAAGAGGTGGAAGGAAGACAGGAGGTGGGGGGTTGACAGATCCATCCCATCTCCTTTTTCCAACTCTGGAATGCGGCTGGAATCCAAGCTCGACTCCCCTGTTGGCTCCGCCCACACTCCCACCACCTCATATCATGCTACACACACACAACACACACAACACACACACAAGTTTTTGTGTGTTAGGTCATTCTAACCATGAAGTAAGTGGTTGCATGTTCAAACCTGCTCAGCTGATGTGCAGCCCCATGCACTCTGCTTTAGTGATTGTGTGTGTGTGTGTGTGTGTGTGTTCTTTTATTTGAGGCGCTGCTTCAATTAAAAGACCTATCCTGTATAAACTTAAATATCAGACTTCATAATGAATGTGAATCTGTGATTCCCGTGAATGTTCCTCGTGTCAGATTTTTCCGTCACGAACTGCGTCAGCGCCTCCGAACGCATAATCGATCTCTTAATGCTTACATTTGAGAAGGGGATGCTGTCTTTGTTCTCGCTCCTGCAGCCGGGGGGGTCGGCGTGGTGTTTACATCACTGAGTTGTTGCCACGGCAACAGACAGCACCTCACAGTCAGTCAGTCGGGGTCTGCAGAGTCGGATTCAGAAATCCTTGAGAGTCGTGTGAGACAAAGCAAAGGCAGGGAAGGGATTTGGTGCTGGGTGAGAAGAAGTCCTGATTGTACATTCACGTCTCTTCAGAGTCTCTCATTCCTCATCTATGACTTCAAGAAGACTAAGGCAGCAGTTGTTGGTGGATAATTGAATACACAAATTTATTATTATTGAGAAACAGAGCACAATGAATGCACCGTCAATGTAACACACTCTTCTTTTAAAACCATACTAACGTAATGTTATGTCATCCTTTTAGGTTACAAGAAAGAACTCTGGAACATCCATGACAGCATTGACCTCCAAAACCAAGCCCAAGTGAGTCCCAAGAAACCACAATGTACAGTTGAATACACCAGCAGCCTTTAATCCAACGTAGACTCCAAACTAAACCCTGTAAACACACCCAATGAACCAAATCCAAACATGCGTTCAGATCTGTTGTGATCGCCCTGCGTGCTGGTCTCTCTGAGCCCACTGTCTCCTCTGTCAGTGAAATGGAAATATTTAATAACTCCATAAAACCAAGAGGCATGAAGATATGCAGGTAAACATCCAAAACAGAAATTCACACACACACTGATTCACACACACACACACACATGCGCCGTATGACTGCGGTAAGTCATTTCAGAGCCTATTAAATCTCCATTAACACACAGCCTCCCTGCTAGCCCGAGCTAATCCAACCCAGGTGTGTGTGTGTTTGGGAGAGCAAACTCTCCACTGCTACTTCACTCGCCTGGAGTTTCTCTTTCTTTCCATTGTCTTCATCTCTATCTCTCCCTCTTTTAGAATAGCTTTTTTTTTGTTATCCCTCCTCTGACTATAAAAAAAGTCCATTTCCCACGCTCTCCTGAAAAACCTGGCAGCCCTGTAACACCAAACCTCCTCCAATTAGGTCAAATTAAAGCAAATTGCTGCTCTCAGCGGGGAAGTAGACTGACACACCTCATTGTTAATCTTATTAGGCACACTCATCTCTGCAGCCTGGAAGAAAACACCCTTATTTTCCTCCTTTTGGAGTGAGTGATACCGTCATTTTGAAAGGGAAATGCATTAGCATGCGACGTCTTTCCTATCCCATTCCTATCCTGACCTGAAGTATACATGAGACTTAGTGATTTTTGCTTCTGCTCTCCCTGCCTTTACTTTTCATGCATGCAGATTCAAGTTACGGGAGATCTGCTCTCCCCGCCTCAAGCTTCGCCATCCCACATATCCAGGGAGATTGCAGGACTGAGCCATACTGCCAAATATATCTTATTGCAATTACATAATAATTTTCTGTAACGTGAGTGGTCTTTACTGAAGTCTTTTCAACATTTGCACAAGTGTGTTGATAGTTTTGTCAGCTGTTGACTTCAGTAGTGCTAACATTGATGCTATTGTTTAGTCATATTGAGTGGCAAGCTAAAGATTTGATGTTTAAAGGGACATATTGATAGATTCTGCAAGTCCATCAATTGCACAGACCTTCAGAGGTCTGGTGGAGTCCATGTCATGTCAGTTTCAGGCTGTTTTGGCCCTGAACTGATGAGAGGAGGGCCTACACGATGTTAGGCAGGCGGCTGTAATGCCATGGCTGATCGGTGCTAACGTCAGGTTTCATGTCTCCCTTGCTCTGTTGAGTCCAGCTGCCCTTCAGATATCCAACTGTTTGTCTTCACTTTTCTTCTGGGTGAAGGTGAAGGGACTAAGGGGGCGTGTCCTAGCTAGAATTATCAACATAAAAAGCCTCAAGCCTCGTTACTGTTTTCATAAACTTCATTTTAAGTGAGCTGAAGCCCAAAGACAACTCCTCCATTAAACGTCTCAAAAATAAAACATCTTGTTCCAACTAAAAGTCCAAAAAGTAGGCCAACGACGCTGTGTTCTCCTGTCATGTGGGGACTACTGGATCTCTAGAACTAATAACTTGTGCACACAAACTCCATCCACACACACACACACACACACACAAATGTTCTGGGAAGGTACTCTGCAGGAGAGAATATGATCTCTGCTTGGAAGTGACGCTGTTCCCTACTAAAGCAGTACAAACACACATTGTTATGTTTCTGAGTGTGTGAGTGAGTGTGTGCTGATATGTGGGTGTTGGTGACAGTACAAACAAGTCCACTCCACTGGAGATCTCTTATGAGCATACTTTTCAAGTGTGTAATAATAACAATGGCACATTTAGCAGAAGGTTTTATTGCTCTGATAGTTTAGACAGTGAGTAAAAAGGTTGGTTTATATGAAAGTCTTCACGGTTTGATTGTATAAATGCTCCAAAGGTAAACGTTTGCAGTCGTTCTCTTAAATATCCTTTTAAAGTTAACACATTGGAGGAGACAACAGTCCAGGTTTCCTTGCCCGCTGCATTTTAAACATCTGTATTTGGCCTGAGTGCCGTGAAATATGCTCCGCCTGCAGCTGCTATCAGCTTTTATAATGTTTTGGTAAGATAGTCATGACACTGAGAGGCCGAGGAGACAGATGTGCGCAGCTGTGACCGGCCACAATGCAGCCCACCCACACTTACACTGTGATTCATCATTTAAGTGTGTGTGTGAGTGTTTATGTGAGTGTGTGTGAGTGTTTACGTGTGTGTGCAAATACTGCAGTGTTCCCAAAGGCTTGGCCAAGTCATAAAATGTTCACAGGCAGGTGACTGGCGCCCTCTTGTGGCAAAAACAAGTCTTTACCTTGACTTTCAAAGTCTCTGAATCAGAGCAGCTAAACTCTGCAGCTTTGGTTCTGTTGTTTCTACACCAGTCTGTTTATAGAGTATTCAGTGCCATGTGCATGTAAGTGGCATAGTATTATTATATTGTTTCTGTGTTGAGTTTGAATGTTCTCCCTGTGCATGCATGGGAAATTACACTCAACATTCCCTGTAGGTGTGAGTGTGTGCGTGTCTGTCTCTCCATGTTTGCCCTGTGATAGGTTGGTGACCTGTCCAGGGTGTACCCTGCCTTCCGCCCAATGTCAGCTTGAATAGGCTCTAGCCCCCCATAACCAAGAATGGAATAAGCAGTCAAGTTAATGGATGGATGGAGTATGTACAGGAGTGCTTCTTTATTTGTCTTATATCCTAGGGGGACAAATATTGTATCTTGTGTTTATTAGATTTCTACTCTTTTTTATGTTAATTTGAATTTATGCTGCTCATTTGCATTTTTGCCTATATTCATCATCATCCTATAGTACTTTAAAATGTCCACTAGAGGGCATCAAAGCCTCTCTCTCCACCATTCATTGAACACTCTCATTAGGTGTCTGAGCGCCCACAACCTCAATTTTAGAGCGCTTTCAGAGCGCTTCAGAGCACTTGCTATGTAAGGACATTTTTCAACTGAGAGCTCTCAGAGCATTGCAACAATAATAAGCTGATGCAGAGGATTTTTTGGGTTGCTGAGCACTGACAACGCTGAATCAGATAGAGTTTGCATAGAAAACGGCAACAGTGGACACGCCACCTTATGGCTTTCTGAGTATGTAGTTCTTTAAAATGTCCACTAGATGGCATCCAAGCCTCTCTCTCCACCTTTCATTCAGCACTCTTATTATAATGCCTTTCTGAGTATGCAGTACTTTAAAATGTCCACTAGATGGCATCCAAGCCTCTCTCTCCACCTTTCATTCAGCACTCTTATTATAATGTCTTTCTGAGTATGCAGTACTTTAAAATGTCCACTAGATGGCATCAAAGCCTCTCCCTCCTCTCCTAGATCCCTTTACTGTTTGGAAACAGTTACATCTGTGCACACTTCCTGGCAAAGGAAGTACTGCAGAGTACAATAGTCAACTACTTGTAATTTGAACTCTCACATATTATTTACCTCTCCAAATTGAGTCTTAATTGTCTCATTTAGTCATAACCTCGGCACAAAACCAACTTTCTCACACTGAAAACTGGGTTCAGATGTTTGGCAGTTTCTTAGCATGTAGTACTTTAAAATGTCCACTAGATGTCATCACAGCCTCTCTCTCTCCTCTCATTATAATGCCTTTCTGATGAGCCAACGTCTAAAGAATTAGAAGTGGTTTCCTCACGTTGTTACTGCTCTCTTTGAACCATTCACTCCTGCACTTTAACGAAACGCACATCTCATATTAGGAGGAGCTTTATGCATAAGCAGCACAATCCTTAACACACACACACACACACACACACTCACACACCTGCAACCAATACAACTCTCCTCGCCTCGCCTCAGCTCGCCTCGCCTCTGGAACTCAAGTGTTCCTCCGCTGAGTTATTTTCTATTTATAGCTGCAGAGCTCCGGCTGTGTCTCCAGCGCCTGCTGTCTCTCTGTTTTGATTCCTTACTGTCTGACAGATTTGGAGAGGGGGTCCTCTCTTTAAATCACTTTGCTTTGAGGCCTGGGGTCGTCTTTACATGGATACTCGGATGTCAGGGATGTGTTTTCATAGAGGTCAGAGTCACAGGCGCAGGAGAGAGTTACATCTCGTAACATTACATTTTAACCAACTCGGTTAAAAATAAATGTTGCTCAGGAAACTTCCCTCAACACAATTTAATACAGTGCTGCCCGGTTAGTGGAGCAATACTTACTCCAAGAAGATGATGGTGAAAAGGAAAAGTGAGGGGAGAGATGAAGTGATAAAGATGAAGGAAAGAACAGAGGTCAGTTTGGAGAGAACACAGTCAGGGAAAATCAATAAGATAAACACAGTCGTAAAAAAGATCTTTAGTTGGGACGACCCACTGAATTGCAAAAGCATGATCTAATTTTCAAAGTAATCTCATAGTTGCAGTGTAGTTTATATCTGCAGAGGAAGTGAGTTGGAAGCAGTAACTGTGTATCAAAATCATCCACTGGTTCAAAGACTCACATTTTGGCGTGTTGGTTGCCATCATGTTGGTTTTCTAGATCCAGAATCAATCAAAGTGCCTCATCAATCACAGGTAGCTTTGTCCTGTAATATATATTAACTCTATATAGGACTACATTTTCAACAATGAATGATATGCTGTCTAGAAGGAGACTTGGAACTCAAGTTCAAGACCATAAACACAGCTAGGAACAGTTTCTGGTTCAATACAGTCAGAGTATTTCTTTCTAAAACGACAGACTGTATAAAACACGTACGTAGTCTCAGTGATGTCACCAATTGGAAACCATTGTGGACGCCATATTGGAAATGCTGACTCAACGCAACTGTCCGTCCAAGTAGAAAGAGAGAAACAGCTTACTTGCAAAGGCCCTTGCCCCTAAGTTTGCAAAGCTAGCACAGGTCTGCCTCTTTACCTCACACTAGCTCCACAGAAGTTAGGGTGACGTCAGTCTATGGGTAAAACTAATGCAGCTGCTCCCTGTTGTCCATTCTGTTTGTCGTATATATTACCCAGGATGCACAGAGGATGATTCTAAAGCATTCTTGTTCAAAGTTGGATGGTTAGTGCAGTCTGTATCGGTCTGTGTGAGTAAGATGTGTGTAATATTAGTGGAAAAACCACATCAACACTTGTCTTGTCTATTGGAGTGAGTTTTAGACGCCCACAGCTCCTCAGGCCGCTCGGTTCAAAGGAGCCTCCACGTCTGAGGGAGAGCTGCTCTCAGTGCAGTCTTTGGAAGCAGAAAAGCCCAACCTGTCCAACAAAGTCAGGCTGTGATCCCCGCTTCGCTTCTTGTTTCTTCAATTGTAAAATCAACCCGGTGTGATCTCATGCTTTTTGCTTCAGTTGCTGCATTTAGCTTAAGCTGGAGATTAGAAGGGAAGAGTTTTGGAAGGCTAAATGAGAAGGAGAGCATCGCCAGGATGTCTGTAAAGTGAGTTAATAAAAGTGAGGAATGGACAGGGGTAAGCTTCTGTGAAGGAACACAAAGAAGGGCTGGGCGGGTGGAAGAGGAGCAGAAGAAGGGAGAGGAAGTCAGTGGGGTCACTTGGTCAGTAGCTGCCCCTCTTTCAGGAGGTGCTCCGGGGCCTCGACGTGGAGCTCTGACCTGGAATTCCAAATAAATAATTCAGTAAAGCCGCGCGCTGAAAGAGACTCGCACACTAACACACAGAGGGCAGCGAAATGCAGCGACTCCTGCAAAGCCACGTCTTATTTGAACTTCTTCAAGTATTCCAGAGTATATTTGATCAACACATGCTGCAGGGTTAAATCCCACACACACTCATGCAAACACAGCGTACACACTTCCAGGTAGATTTAGCCTAAATCCTGCATGTGTGAGCAGGAACATTCAGCTAATCCTTCCTAAACGCAGCATGACACAGTAAAAGTCTGAGTATTCTGAGGTCAAACCATGCGAGTAATTGCAGTTTGGATACCATCAGAGATAAAGCAGGCGAGATGCTGCAACATCAAGTCACTCGGAGCAGAACTAAATCAAGTTTTAGGCAGGATGTCCTTCCCTGAACTCACATGGACCCGGTCCACGAAGCGGAGCTCGATAAAATCAGAAAACAAAATTACATTTTATTCCTTTGGGCTCATTTTTTCAGAAACAGGACAGGATATGAAGATGCAGCGTCCTCCTGACATTCCTTATGACTGTGACACACATACACACACACTAACACACACACAGACGGCTCTTTAGAAACAATCTTAATTGAGTTTTAATGATGAGTTTGAAAGTGATGCTGTGAAGTGCAAACACTCACTGTTCAGATCAGCTGTAGGTCTGAGGTCACTCAGTGCTTCACATGGGGTGTATTTTAAAGTTGTTTATTTCACAGGGTTAGCAAGTAGCTGATATCTGAGAATGTGAGGCTCATGTGCAACAAAGTTACATCAATTAAGAAACGTGGACTAAGCCTGTCTTCATGCTTGGTACTTCATCATCCTTCTGGTGCCTGAAACATGTCTCCAATTCAAACTTAATGCAGACTCATGTTGGGTCAGAGCCCCCCCTGCAAATGCAGGAAATACAATGCCGCCAATCGGACCAATCACAGGGCTTGCAGTCCAGGTCGACTCTACGTGTAGTTACATTTTGGAGGAGGTGCATGTCAGCTTTCTCTACTAAAGAGATTATTGGTGGAAGTGCCCCAAATGCTATGACAGTTTCCCCCTTAGTGGAGTAGGATTTATGCATAGATAGACAGTCAATCAATCTTTATTTGTATAGCACCAAATCACAACAAACATTATCTCAAGACGCTTTTACAAACAGAGCAGGTCTAGACCACTCTATGTCAAATTATGAACAGAGACCCAACACCAAGACAGGATAAGACTCAGTCTGACCCCACCTTAATCCACCATGAGCATTGCACCTTGCAGTATTTAGCTAGTTACAGTGAGAGGACAAACTTCCTTTAACAGGCAGAGACCCTGAGCAGGACCAGACTCATGTTAGACAGCCATCAAAACCCTTCTTCAGAAACCAATGGGTGACGTCACTGAGACTACATCCATCTGTTGTGTTTTTCAAGTAGTCTGTTTGTAGTGAGCTTAAACATATACTCTCTTTATGAAATGTATAAAAATGAAATTTGGAACCACAGTAGTAACAGAATATAAATAGGTCACACAAGATACTCGATCTTTTGTTTTCAGCTCACAGTCCTCAAACAGGAAGCTGTAAATCCAACACACTGTAGCACATGTGAGATAATCTTATCCATGCCTCCCCTCTGGCCCATGACAAACCACATTACAGAGAACATTAGTGGACACAGAGGTCACTGTAAATGCACACACACCAGGACCCAAGGGGATGAGCATTTATGCCCTCAAGACCCAAAAGTGCACAATTAGATCATCCACCCACACACACACGCACACACACACCAAAACACTCTCATGCACACTAAAAGTAACTCAACACCGCCGCGTTCTCACTGGTGGAGAGGTTTAATCTGCAACAGACAGACGCAGAGAGAGAGATTCAGGCTGCGGAAATTAATGTTTGCTTTTCAGTCGTCTCTATTTCAAACTGCTCTCTTTTTCCGTCATTGTTGAGAAAACATCCCAAAGGAGATGTGAGATTGCTCAACGAAAACGCTGCCAAACAAGCCCCCGCTGTGTCATGCTTCTTCTCAACACGATAGTATGCAGACTTGTCAAAAGAAATGACCCCGTGACGGAGGTGTTGTGTTTCCGTGCAGGATGAGAGGAGGCTTAAAATATTCGTTCCCACACTTCATACAGTAAGTTAGATCTCACAGGTACTGACATCTCACTGGAGTCTGATGTTGATGTCATATCCTATTAGACTCATGGGGCTCAATGGGGGGTTCACTCACGTGTGGAGCCAGCCTCAAGTGGCCATTTAAGGAACTGAAGTCCTAGTTTTTAGGTGCATTTCCACCAAGAGTTCCAGGGTCTTTTAGCCCCTAGAACTACTTTCCCCTGAACTAAAAGGTTCCTGTGCCTCCATTGTTGTCTGTGTTTCAACAATCTACCTGAAGTCCCAGGTAGATTGTGCAAATCATGAGGGGAGATAAGAGCGAGTAGCAAAGACGTTTCAACACGGCTTTAAAATCCTTTTGAACTCAAAAAGCAGTGGCAGCAGATCGGACGGTGTTTTGGTTTAAACAGCGACCATGTTAACTGTGTGTGTATCAGCAACAACTATTTAGACATATTGCGTTATATTTCTGGATCTATATGCAGTAAAAACCTTGATTTATATCATTTAATATTAGCTCCTCAGTCTGTTTAAGTCTGAAAAGAGCCACATGAGCAAAACCAGAGGAAGATAGTCCTCACACCAACGCTGTAAAAACGTCTTTCCAGGTCCAAGTCCAATACATTCAGCAAATATGTGGAGGACAGAACGGTGCTCTCTGTGTTCCTGTCAGCGTACTGAAAACAGACATCAGTCCAGTCTGTACGTATTAACAACCAGACCCATAAAACTTAATGAGGACCATAATCAAACTACAGCAGTGCAGACCCACGTTCGTAAATCCCACAGCTTCTCCCTGGAGGGGAGCCGGACAGGAACACACTGCAGAGGCCGACTCTGCGATAACGAGGAATGTTCACCTTCAGGAAACACAGCTTGTTTTGATGCTTTAGTGGATGCCACAGTGGAGACCCTCAGGTGTGACTTTAGATGATCAAGTATTGCCAAATGCTGCATCTTTAGATACCATACGGCTGGATTCAGTGCAGCTATTGCTTTAAGAAACCTACACACACATCCAATGAAACTCCTGCTGTCTGCCAAAACAATCAACCTGTCCACACTCAGTGTTTTGAGGCTTTTGCAACAGCATCATGACGTCCTTTAATGACTCCTTTATCTACATTCTGCGCTCCTGCCAGACTTACACTTGTTGTGACAGCCAGATTTGTCGAGACCTTCGTGGATGTTGAGTTGAATCTTGGCTGAACCGTCCGATGGGCGTGTTTTAATTTGTTTTTTAAGTGTGTATTTTCGTTGAAGAATTCCAAAGATGTCAAACCATCAAGGTCTTGTTCCTCCAACGCAGCCTCCTCACTTTGAGGGATCTCGGGGAGGAAACCAGGGAGGGAAGGTAGAGCGGATAGCTGTTTTCGGCTGATGAGTTCAAGCCTCTCTGTTTCATAGAGGACGGCTAAAAATACACTGAAACGGGGAATCTTTCAAATATACAGTGTCAACTGAGATTACATTGGATTGCACTGTGAAAAATCTGTATTACCCTACTATAGATGAGTACATCCAGCTCCTTCTGTGTTAATTTGAGGGAATGTGAAGCTAAAGAAAGCATGAAACCAGCAGAGATGGAGCTGGCGGGTTTACTGCTGTTTTTATAATGGTGGACTCTGGAATTTTCCCACTTTGGTTGGCTGATAATGACTTTTATTTTGAAAGGGGCTGAAACAAATGCTCAATAAATCAATTTAAAGACAATTTATCAGGAATTGATGACATTATTTCTCAAGAAAGCCCTAAAGACTAAAGATTCTCCTGTGTTTTCTTTATCTTCAGTGTGAGAAAATTCAATATTTTGAATCCTGGGTTAACAAAATAAGACACTTGGAGGCTTTAGGAGAATAAAACAATGGCAGATTGATTGGTAAGAACACCATAGTCCTGACATCAAAGATAACTTTTCAAATTAAAATAATAAAGTGCTTTACATCCAACATCTTCCACCAAGAGTCCTCTCATCTAAAGCCAAAAATCCACCCCAAGTACCCGCTGATAAGATCCACAGCTTAGATAAGAAAATTAGCTCGAGCATGTTTCCATACTCAGTCCATGTGTTGTTGTTATGAATACTTTAATGGGGACCACTTCTGTTTGAAAAAAAAGGGAAAGAAAACTTAACTCCTGGCGGGGCGCCATGACCTGTGTCAGCACCCCAGCTCCCATGGTTCACAGCGTAAGCAATGGCAAACATGTGGAGCAGCAGCTCAAACACAGAATGCGTGTTTTCTGATGAATGGAGCGTGACGCCAGCGGCCTGAAGAATGATTTTAAAGTATGAGAACGCTGCTGCGTAAATGTTTTTGATTACATATTTGACATACCGTGTGGAGGATTCGATCACAATATATGACAGAAAATTCAACACAGTCGCCAGGAAGCTGTCTTCAGTGGATTTTTGGTCCTATTGATGGTAGTGCAGAATTTAGTTAATGTTACCTTTAAAGGAAACATCTTCACGCTTTCTTGTCTTAGAAGTCAGAGTTAATTCAATGCTCTAATTTGTTAGAGTTTATTTCTTTTATTTATTAAGTATAGAATCTTATTTTATTTTAATTGTTTAGCATTTAAGTGTTTTATTATCTTAGAAATGTATTTTATTTTGGTGGGTTTGGGGTCAAGGCTGGGGTTGGGATTAGGATGGGGGGGTCCTTTTAATTTATATTAATTTATCTTTATTTATTTTATTTGAAGTTGTTTTTATGCACAGCACTTTGTGTTACAATGTCATTGAATGAAAAGCTCTTTATTTATAACGTCAGAATGATTGATTGATCTGAGCCCTTGTGCTGTGATGTATTCCAGACATGATTCAATTGCATGAATCAACATGGGAATAAGAAGGGAATTTAAGGCATGGTAGCAAGATTCGTACGAATTTCAGTGGAGGCTCTAGTTATGTGCATTCTGTTCCCATTTCAAGGCAGACATTGCAGCCTGCATGAATTTTATGGAAAAATAAGTTGTGTTTAATATATCCCCACTCTTTAGCCTTTCCAGCTAACATAACCTTCACTGATCAGAGCCCTCATCACACTAAGGCCCTGATATTTTCAGGGAACTTGCTGCTAACAGTTCCACTTTTCAGACATGCTCTCACAGCTTGAAATACTTTGTCTGGTTAGGGTGAGGGGGAGCATCAGGGTAGGGCATCCAGGAAGAGGAGTCTTCATAATAGTGACTGTATTTGTGGTTATATCGAGTGTTTGAGTGGGCCGGTACTCTCCCGTACGCGGTACCACCACTTCTTGATTTAACCCCTTGGTGTGTTGGTGTACTGGGAAGTCTTACCATCTGCTAGTACCCTTTCCTGTCCTCTCCATGTGAAAGCTTCTCAAGGATATTCATAACAACACCTAAAACTGAAGATTGGCACGCTACAGATCCTTATCTGGGCGTTACATGACGAGTGACGCTGTGTTTCAGAAGCGGTTGTTTGTGTTCACAGTTTGTCGTGATGCTTGTAGTTTTTTCAGAGTTTAGGATTTCATTGGAATAATTCTCAAGTCTCTCTTAAAGCTTACAATCTAAAAATAGACCTTCCTATGTCAACATTGTGGCGCCCCATAAACAAGCAGGATTAAATTAGCAGACCACTGTTTCCTCTCTGAGCCTCTGCGTGTGTGTGTGTGTTCGTGAGCTCTTCTTGGGAAAGCAGAGCGACTATTCGTGGACGTTTTGCACGCTAAACTTATAAATTCAAGCACATCAACACTCCCATAAACCCCTCACTGTTTTTATACTGTAGCTGTTTTGCAAGCCGGTGTGTTGAAAATGATGCCCGACTTTAGAGTCATCACTCCACATGAGGAGCTGCTTCCAGGCACTGACCCTCCTGCTGGAATAACACACGGGGTACTTTCTGATGATTCTTCTTTACGTCATTGTTGCTTCAACATCAACAGCCTGACCATGGATGGAAACAGCCGTTAAGCAATCACGGCCAATATAACTGTCAGAGCTTGCTTTTTGTGTAAACGGTCACATCTCCACTTTGTCTCTGCTGCTCTCACCCACTCTTTCACCCTCGGCCTCTCTGATCGTGTCTCCCTCCTTAAAAAGGCATAGCACGAGACTGATCTGCACAGGTTGCCCTACACACACACACTCCAACACACACACCAACACACAGTGGTACAAATACAACCATAAATTGTGATCTCAGGTGACAGTGTCAGAAACAGAACTGATGCAACCTTCTGGATATCGTGGTTAGAAAATGTTGCTTAGCCGTAGCATGTGTTCATCTGGTAATCTTTCATCTTCCAATTTTTTGCATGATGGAAATCATAGACTGTATAAAAGAATGGAGGTAGTCTCTGTGAGGAAGAGGGATGTTCCAAAGCCCAACAATGGTGGGCGCCGGGAAGACATGCAGCAAGTTGTAGAGACCGGGAATTGGACCTGCGACTGACTGCAGCCTCTGTTTATGGGGCGGATGCTTAGATGCTTAGCTGCTGCAGTTTTTTGCACTTCTGCAAATTAGCATTCTTTTTTAAATGTCTTCTTTGATCATTCCTCCTTTGCCATGATGTCTGTGCTGAGGCAGGTAACTGGAGATTTTCCCCCTTTTTGCTTTCGGCCTAAAAACCATCATGAAGTTTCTCCTGTGGCTTTGTGCCCACTCCACTGTAGTTAAAGATTATGAGAGCAGCACCAAGAGAAGTGGAAAAGGTACCATTCTCCTTATCATGAGTAAGTGTGTCATCATGAAATAAGAAGGAAGCTGTAATAGTGTTGTGAATTGATTCTGTAGTGAAATGCATGCTCAGATTTAATCCAAAGAAGCATATTGCACCTACATCTGTCCATAATCTGACACATTCACAACATTCCTCATGTAAAGTGTGCGTTTACTCTTCATTACACTATTTTACATCACACTCAGCAGTGTGTGAAAACTCCCAGCAGACCTTAAACACTTCTTGGCTCTGCATTTTTACAAACACTCAGAGGTGCAATAACTTCACGGTCCAGATTGTGCTAATGACTCCAAACTGATGGCCTCATGTTATCCTCAGTGGGCCGTATCAGAGGGAAGGTGGAGGGTGGAAGAGGGGAGGGAGGGGGGGGATGGAAAACATACAGCGGTGGGAAACTCTTCTGAGTGAGAGCTTCTCCACATCTCAGAGGAAAGGAAGAGAGACATGCGTATCAGTGAGTGTGTGTGTGTGTGAGAGAGAGAGGAGCAGGCTCTAATAGGAAATGATGGGAGAGCTGTTCGAGGGTTTCATGGCTTTGACCCTGTGACCGCTCGCAGTCGTGAGAACCCAGTCCGGGGCCGTGTGTCCTTAAGACCCTTGCTGCAGCACGCACACGCCATGCAAACACACACACACACACCTACTGCATGAAGACAAGCCAATGAGAAGGAAGATTCAGGAAGGCTGCAACAGAAGCAGAAAAACCAGCATGCCTTTTCCCCCCGTGTGTGTGTGGACTCATGCCAACTATGCAGCCTATAAAGCCCCCCCGCTAAAAATAAGTCGCCCAAGTATGTTTTCATAAGGATTTCATACGCTGCCCTCCCTTCATTCACACTCAATTTGCAGCTGAATGAAGACAAAAGAGCGACCACACTTCATTGCACATTTTGTCTGAATTAATCGTTCCATACATTTTCCTTAAGCTCTCCCATAAGGTGAAAGGAGAAAGGTGTGACCCTCACAAGTACAATTGAGGAGGTGAACCCCCCCCTCCCTCCCTCTCTCCCTCCCTCCCTCCATCAGTGAATTACCCATGTGCCCTTGGGCAAGACAGCCGCCCCAGTTGGCGTGGTTTGATTCTGGATGGATTCCAGGTGCAGATGTCACCACAGGGTCACTGCAGGGTCAACACTCCCACTTCAAAAGCTGTAAATCTTGTAGTTAGGCTGCAGCATCACACACACACTTACACACACACACACACCTCACGTTGTGACGTCTGAATAGACACACAGACAAGTTTCTGGGTCAGGGGATCAAACATAAAGAGATTTCAAGCAGATGTGTGTCCTGGCAGGCAGCGTGTTGCTCTAGTAGAGGAACAAACGGAGTGTAAAGTCTGCTGATTGCTTCTACTAATAGTTCCAGGAACTGTCAGAGACCTTCTCCTCTTTAACTTTGAGATTCAGACAGACTTTAGACCTCTTTGCACGTCCAGCCTCATAAGCAACTTAAAAAAACATGAATCCAATACCTGTTGGCTGGCAGTTCAGTTTTAATCCAAAACTCTGACAATTGATGCTGATTTGTGCACCGGTTATATCGTTTAAATGACGTCATGAAGGCAGATCTAGGACGCAGGACTTGACAGCAGAATTCATAATCTCAGATCTCATTAATTCAAGTCCGGATCAGGACTGGTTCAAGCCTCATCCCCACTTATATTTAGTCTGAACAATATAGCAATTTTCGATTTATCGTGAAATGAATCGCTCATTGAATCCTCAAATGATTGAATCAAAGCCACAGAAAATAAGATCCGAGCACAGCACAGGAGTCAAAGTTTCAAAACTTTACCTCTAACTTCCACACGAGGTAAGCCCGAGAGCTGGCCGGCTGCGCTTTCCTCTGGAGCCACCTCCTCGGGGAGAACAGCGTGCCCGTGCTCCCTGTCTGCGCCGCTCCGGATCCCCGCACCAGAAACGGTAAATCCCCCGCTGTATTCCTTTTAGCGCGCTTCCCGAAATCATAGTCGAAGTGGAAGTTGGAGGACGGAGAAACATCCAAAGGTATAGAGGGCGAGGAAATGGAAGGTGATATGGGCTCTTTGAGGGTTGGAATCCTGGTGCGTAAAGACGGTTTCACAGCCAAGCGCTCCGAAGACGCACCTGCATCCAGAGCCAACGACGCGCCGCTCACTCCCTCACCCCCGGTGCTGCAGTGTCGTATTATAGCAGGGTCCAGACTCCGGGTCTGGCGGAGCCTCCGTTTGGTTATAGCTTTGGAGTTTGGAGAGGAGCAGGAGAAGACGCTGTTGAGGAGTCCTTGAGCGGCTGACATGTCTCCGGATTTTTCGGATGTCACATCAGCGTCTCTCCCAAAAGCTGCAACTGTGTGATAAGAGATTAAGGTGTCCTCATCCAAAGGGAGGTCCGAGTGTTTGGAGAGAGGTGCAGCATTTGGCTGCGGACGCTGCGCAAAAGTTGAGAAGGAGCGAGGCTGTTCCTCTCCTCTGCGCAATGGGCATTCCCAAAGCAGAGTGAGACTGAGGGTGTGGGAGGGGGTTCAGGGAAGTTTCAGATCGGTATTTGCATAACAAAAGCTTCTTATTAAACAATTTAAAGGTAAAATGTAATTTATGGAGCACTCTGGGTGGAGTTTTTTCACTCTTCAGGAAAGTTTGGAGTAAAAATGTTGACTTTAGAGCTCTGTATTCTAAATTCCTTTAATAAAACATAATTTAAGCATATTTTCCTGAGTTGATAGTTCCCACTTTGACCTCACTTAATAAAAGTGTGTCACCAGATTAGCTATAATTAATAAGTTCATCATCATTTAGATAATTATGCAGGCAGACAGACACAATTAGGCGGGCAGGAGGTCAGGCACTCAGACGTGATTCAGTCAGGGATGAAAATAGCTGTATTAATCCGTGTCTGTCATTAATCCAGCTCGCTGTCTGGGAACAATAATCAGTGAGGCCTGCTGACGGCTATTATTAGCCAAACAATAAGTGAGCTGCAGGATTAATCGCCAATTCTTTTCTTTATACACCTGTGGCTACACTCCAGACGTTTGTTTACACAGATGCTTTTGGAGGAGCTCTGTCTTTTCTGAGAGAGAAAGAGAGAGAGAGGAGAGAGGGTGAGAGAGAGGAGAGGAGCATGTGTGGCGCTGTGTGTGAAAGTATGGGAAAAATGAAAAGGGACAGCAGGGGTCTGGAGAGGAGGGTGCCGGACGCCTGATAAAGGAGCTTATGAAGCTGCGCCGCATGACACACTCACACACACACATACAACACAGCATGACATGACACTGATAACAGCTGAGATAAATCTGACCCTTCTAAAAACAGGCTGCAGGAGGGAAGAGAGAGAGAGAGAGAGAGAGCGGGGTGAAAACACAGAAGCAGGAATTATGGAAAGAAAACATTGTGCTTCACGTTAGAGGAGAAGACTGAATGTGTGCCCTGAACTGTGCCCATGCTCCTCCTGGGAAAGAGCCAAAAGCAGCAGCAACATGGAACAATAGTTCATCATTTATATATCTCACACAGACGTGTTCCCATGCCACAGTCCCTCACTCTTCATCCAGCTGCCTTCAAGTGTGTCATCACTGCAGGACTCAGGTTTCTAATGTCACCATGAAAACACTTAATGCAAAACAGCCATCATCTCACTCCACTGTCAAAATACATCAGGCACAGTCAGGGTCAGGGAGCGAGGGTGAATCAACAGGCCTACACTTGAGGCGGTCACGTTCAGCGTTACATACACACGCTCCATATTTGGTATACGTTAGTACAGCAGCAGAGCCTGAAAGCATCTGAAGCAGAGTAAGGCTCCAGCTGTGGAGACGTAGCTTCCTGTGCAGGGATCAGTGTGCATTTCATCGTCCAGGGCTGCAAGGCAGATATGAATGAGGAGGTCAGGAGGTCAGGAACGGGAGGGATGTAATGATTCGCAGGCCTGGATTTGAAATGTGAGTCAGAATATATGTAATGAAGTGTTCTTTTAGACTCATTTGAAAACATGATTTATACAGTAAAGAAGAAGACAGATACAAGCAGCTTTAAGTGATTAAAACCAGAGATTAGAGAAATAACAGTGAGGCAGCCTTTTATCATCATGGCCCACGCCTGTGGAACACCCTACCTGAAGATCTGAGGGCTGCGCAGAGCATCAACATTTTTAAAAGCAAACTCAAGACCGACCTTTTTAGTCTCGCTTTAACGGAGTTTTATTCTAATGACAGTTTTATTTCATCATACTTTATTTATTTATTTATTATTTAGCTCAAATAATAGCCTAACACTGCCAGATCTTTTCACTAGTTTGTCCAGTCGCCTCACATCCTTGTGTTTGATACTGCTTCCCCAGCAGTCTGCAGCATAGAATAACACACTTACCACCACAGACTGATAAAACATCTGCAGCATCTTTCTGCAGATGTCTATGGATCTGAGCCTCCTTAAGAAAAAGACACGGCTCTGCCCCTTCCTGTAGAGTGCATCTGTGTTAGTTTACCACATTAATGTAGTGTAATATTATATAGTTGCTTTTGTTGTGTTCAAATGCTGCCATCTGCTGGACATTTAAAGCAATTGCACATGTCCAGTTTTATAATGGGAAATTGCGTTTTGTGTGGTGTATTCACTGTCATAGGAAATTTGTGTACTACCCCTCTCTCTCTGTTTGGTTGAGCTCCCCCATTTGTGGGTTTATACTCTTAAGTTTTTTAAAGACGATTTATTTATATATGTAGGAATATTTTTTTTTTTATCAAAGTGATGTTTGTTTTTTAATGGACATGTATGGTACAGGTCATTTCATAGTAGAGTTGCCGTATTTCCGAGCACTCCCTGAAGGCAGCACGAGAATCTCCCTCCATGCTCCCACAACAGCGCCATCCCTGCCTCGTCTGTTTCGCTGGAAGCCCCCCTAATGCAAAAAAAGAGCCTGGTCAGGAAGGGGTTAAGGAGTTCCTAGGGTCTAGATCGATGCCCCCTCTTCCCCCACACGTCGCCATGAACAAATGAATTCGCGGGGAATCAAATACCAGTTTCACAAAGGAGAACGAGTCCTGTGCTTTGAACCCGACCCCACCAAGGCTAAAGTGTTGTATGACGCTAAGGTACTGTCCTCTGCAGACATGTAGCGTTGTGCTGTTTGTACTATGTGCAGATGAATACTCTGCAGCTGCTGCAGGAACGGGAGTGTTGACAGGAGGGACAGGCCTCAGAAAGATAGAATTAAAGCTGCTGCTAATGTAGCTAGCTGTTATTTTGCATGTCTTCCGGGTTCGTTTGGTGCACGTTTTCTGATAAAGTAATATCTTTAAGAGTTTCTGTTGAATTTAGTCAACGTTGACTTACTGAAACCTGCATTTAAGGTGTTTAGAGACTGATTTAGGTGTATTCTGGTGACAACACAGATTGTAAACAAACGCACCAAGCTAGCTAACATGGCTAGCACTAGTTAAAGTAGCTGTTGTTGTTGTTACAGCTGATAATACGTATGATAACATTTAGGGGTGTTATGACGAGCTTTGCTGCTTTGTCGAAACATGTTACTCAACTCAACTCAACTGTATTTATGTAACACATTTCGTACATAAACATGCAGCCCAGTATGTTATGATATTTATAATATGCCTATATTAACACACTCCATATTAAATAATGCCCCCAATACAGAATTATAATGACTGTACAAGAAATAAAGCGCTTTAATACTCTGTTATGTTCATGTAAGTGAAAAGAGAGACATTATTAAATTTTTTGTTAAACAGCCCGTGTTGTGTTCTGCGCATGCGCGTACATACGTTGAGTACGCTGTGTGACATATCTGCAGTATTCAATACAACACCAAGGCAAGTACGCAATGTCTTTTTCAAGCTAGCTGGCTAACACTCGTAGCTGTAAATGGATAGTTTGCACAGTCGTGAGCTTAAAGCTAGCATTAATATGTCGTAAGGCTGCATGTTTTCAATATGTTATATGCATTAGGAAGAATAGTACGATGTAAAAAGCACATTTACATGAATTCTGCAGCAGTGCTAGCTAACTTGGAGCATAATTGCACTGCTCCAGCTGGTGTACTCGACGTGTTGTGTTTCATATAAGCTGCTTACAAGGGCACACTCCAGAAGTGTTGTGGTGTTATTAATAAGGGTTTATTTGGCCTCCTGTGCCAGGCTAAGGTGTTCACTGAAAACTGCACACTCCTATTATCTTTGGGGTCAATTGGACTCAGTTGGACTAAACTAAAGCAGCCTGTTGTGTGTTTAAATTCCAGGTCCTTGATGTCTTGATAGGCTCAGATGAACATGGAAGAAGAGTCCCAAAGTACCTGATTCACTTCAACGGTTGGAACAGGAGGTAACACAACACACTGTTCCCTGACTAACCGTGATCTGCATCACACTCATTGTACTGTTCATCATTGCAAAATCTCATGTTCATCACCTTGTGTAATGATGCAGCTGCAGAACCCTGTTGTCCAACCATGTGAGTGTGGATCTTTATTTCTGACATGTTTGTGTGTTTTCGGGTAGCTGGGATCGGTGGGCTGCTGAAGATCATGTCCTAAGGGACGCTGAAGAGAACCGTAGATTGCAACATAAACTGGCTCGCAAAGCTCTAGGTCGCATGTAAGTTGATGTCATATTTATCCAGACATGGGGGCTGCCAAGTAGACATGTTGTTCTCCGACAAGACGCACAAATAAGGTGGAATCCACGCCCCTTACTCAGACACAGTGGGATCATTCTGCAACAACAAGCTCCCATCTTAACGCAGCTTTAATACCTCTAGTTGAAGACTATATGTTTCTGTGGAGCCATGCACATCACAATCAAACCATCACACACCTCTGACTCTGCATCCAAACACAGCTCCATGAATCCACTGAGTTTACACAACATTCGTCCCTCTTTCTCCTCATACATGTCCTTGTTATCATCCGTACACAAATAGACTCGCCTTCTCTGCACAGGACATTATAAATCAAGCCTTCCTCGAGAGCTTGTCGGTCTTTGTGATGCTTTATTTGCACATGCTTGTCTGATTTTGCAGCGACTACATTTCCAGTGTAGCCTCATTTTACCAGGAAAGCCACAAGTTGCATGTGTTGTTTTGTTTCATCTTCTGACTACACTAACAGTATGTTTTGCTTCCTGTCTTGCTTGTAGGAAGAAAAAGGGATGGGCCAAGCGGCGGCGTCGTCAGTCTGGTACTAAATCTTCTCTGAAGACTCTCCCAAAGGAGGACGACAGTGATGACGCATGTGAGAAGCCTTTTTCCCTCTCGGTCTCCTTCTGCAGTCATATGGTGCATTTCAACCAAGAGTTCCGGGGTCTTTTAGCCCCCAGGACTAAAAGGTTCCTCAGGCTCGCTGTTTTAGATGGTGCTATATTTCATCACAGATGGATTCACTGAATCAACACGTGAGAGGAGATAAGTGCGAGTAGCAAAGACGTTTCAACACGGCTTTAAAATCCTTTTGAACTCAAAAAGCCGTAGCAGAGATGGGCCGGTGTTTAGGTTTAAACAGCGACCCTGTTAACTAGAGACTTTCAGCCGGATGCATCCCTCATAAACGTCTTTAGGCGATCATTAAATATCTGATGGGGATTCTTATTGTGGACGGTGGGTGGAATAAAAACACTGCAGGTAATCTACCAATCAGGGGTGAGACTAACTAACCCTGAACTACATTTAGGCCCTGGTTCCTCCGGTCGAAATGCACGTAGTTCAAGAGTAGAGTTCCTGAGGTTTAAAAAGCCTTTATTAACACATCTTTTCCTCTTGGTCTAGGTTTGATTTCATCGTCAGACAGTAGTGACGGGGACGACTCTGACCCTGAATCTTCTAATAGCGGGGAAAGCACCTTCTCAGAGGACATCAACAAAATGGTGAGCCTCAGATTCGAGCTGCAAGTTCCTTAAAACATTCATAATAAGTCTGAGTTTCGGGAGGGCATTGAACAGCAGGCTGATTTGTTTCAGAGGGTTGAGCCGGACATCAGCGTCAAAAGGGAAACCGAGGAGAAGATCGTCCACGTCCACGTCGACATCAACATCCCGGACATCCTGAAGAAGAAGCTGGAGGACGACTGCTTCTACATTAACAAGAGGAAGAAGGTAAACACAGCTGAGTTTAAGTGGTAGCATGTGAGAGTGAAAGTGGCTCATCCCTGGACTCCTCTCCTCCTTCAGCTGGTGATGGTTCCCTGTCAGACAAACGTCGTGCACATCCTGGAGTCCTACGTGAAGCACTTCGCCATCAACAAGGCGTTCATGGCCAACGAGAGGTACAGGCGACAGCAGAGCACGACGCAGAGCAGCAGCCCTCAGCCGATCCCTCCAGAGAAGAGGTGAGTGTGAGGAAAGCAGATTTAATTTCCCAATACTGTCTTTAAGTGTTGTGACTGACTGCTTGTCTTTCCTTTGCAGCGAGGAGTTATGTAAGGAGATGGTCGACGGCTTGAGGATCACGTTCGATTTCACCTTACCCATGATCCTCCTCTACCCCTGCGAACAAGCCCAGTTCAAGAAGGTCAGCTCCTCCCGGCTCTTCCTCGCCGTCAATGAAAGCTCCCCGTGCTCCAGCAGGTTTGTCTCTGCAGCTCTGCCAGGTTTAAAGTTAAATGAAAGCTCAATGAAGGTTTGACGCCTCTTGTTTTCTCTCAAGCGCCCAAAGAGAGCGCAGCCCAAGCCCGCCGGGACACAACCCCCCCACGCCACAGTCCACAGACAGCCAGCCAGCGCTCAGCGACATATCCGCCACCACACCCACCGCTCCAGCTCCAACCCCGAAGCGCCGGCGTCACCCGGACATGGACTGCATCTCGTATCAGTCGCAGTCGCTGAGACGCTCCACCAGGAACACGTCTGGAGGCGACCGGCCGGCTGAAGGAAGCAGTGGAGGTAATCAGAACAGGAACAAGGGGACTGAATCCAGCTCTGTTTGCCTCTTTAGTTGAGTTCATTGATAGAAACACAAGAAAGATTAATTTTAGTGTCAAATGTTGCAGGTGGAGGCAGCGCTACAGCTTCCCCGCAGCTTAAACGGCGTTTAGTCGACACGTCATCGCAGCCCAAGTTCTTCCTCAACCTGGAGAGAAGTAAGCTGACAAGACAATACATATTTTGGTTTACATCAAAGCTTCCTCAAAGGTTGTTTCAAGGTGTCTCCATCTTTATTCCTCCTGTAGTTTCCATAAATCATCATCATGAATCATTCGAAGTAATCACACAAAGTGAGGTCTCCTTGTGCTTGTAGTAACCCACTCTGTCCAGTAGATGGTGCCATCGTTCTTCTTCTCTCCAGTGCTCTGAACTCCCCTCACCCACAAGCATAACACATCTCCCTCTTTTATTACCCAGAAACCCCGGTGCACAGCGGCTCATCTTCCCCGCTGCCCCTGACGCCCAGCAAAGAGCGGAGCGGGCCTTTCTACGGCCTGGAGAGCCGGAGGAACAACGAGCTGAACGAGGTGATGGAGTCTGATCCTTGTTGTGTTCAATATGTCATTACTAGCAACATCAGGGTCGAACTTTGACCCTTAAATGCATTCTGTGTGAGGGCCTGTGTACACTGACAGCAGCTTTTTGCATTGTCCACCTGTTTGCTCACAAAACCAATGCAGTCAGCGTTTTTCCTGACTCAAACACTCAGTGACAGTTCTGTTGCTGATTTCTCAGTGCTCTCAGTGGTCAATGTCACTTGTCCCTCACTCAAAATCAGGAAGGGGGCGGGTCTTCTGACATCAACCTAATACATAGTTCCTTTCTGTTGGGGTTCCCAGACTTTGCCAGAGACTGGTGATCCCCATTGGTCTACATTCTTTTAAAAACTTCCTATAATAGAAGCAGATATGAAGCGCTAACCTAGCATCAGTAAGCACAGATGAGAAGTTAGTGGACACAGGCCCTTAACTGCTCTCCTTTTGACTCCAGGTTCTGAGCTGGAAGCTGACTCCGGACAACTACCCTCTGCACGACCAGCCTCCTCCACCCTCCTACTTGTACGGCGCACAGCACCTCCTGCGACTCTTCGGTAGGTCCCTGATCATCACACTATGCTGTCAGCGTTTCCCTGATGCTCATGATCTGTGATTTCCTTCCAGTCAAGCTCCCTGAGATCCTCGGGAAGATGCAGATCCCGGAGAGGAACCTCCGAGCCCTGGTCAAGCATCTGGAGCTCTTTCTCAGGTACGGCGTATACTCATGCATCAGACGGTTTTACTCTCCTTCAGCTTGACATTCAGGCATAATAGCAACTTCCTTGAGAGTGCATTGTGCTCTCAAGTGTGTGTGAAGTCGTGTATCATTCTCTCGGAGGGTAAATCATTAAAAAGACGTCGAGGTGCTGCATTCAATTACCAGGACATCGGAAAGGAAGCACTTCAGCTTCAAAATGAGCGTCGCTAATAACCTGCAAGGTTCATTTAACAAGCCTTGACCCAGCTGAGCGTCAAAGGAAGTGAGGAGAGAGGTACCTGGAGTCTGTGTGTGCAGGATGAATCACAGTGGTAGCCGGATTAACAGTATCAAGCTAAGGATTAAAGGTTAGAGGACGCATCAGCATTAAAAGCAATGTGATTGACGGGACGTTGTTTATAAATGAAATAAAAAGTGAAGTGAACGAGAGCATGTGGGGGGTGAGAAGGAAGGGGGGAGGGATGGAGTGAGAAAGAGCATGTGTTAGAGGGAGGGAGATGAGTGGGCGTTACACAAGCGCGGGAGTCTAATCTTTAAATCCTCCCGAGCGATCTTCAGTTCAGCCGGTCCCAAACCTGGGGGATTTAGGTCCTCTCATTCTCTTAATCAAACACACGTAGTACCGCCTGCTGCCACCGAGCAGTGCTGTGGAGCAGCGGCTGAACTGTACCCAGTACTTTGATATCCATCACTCAACACAAAAACAAAGAGAGATGAATGAAGTGGAGCTTGGTACTTAATGCCGTAAAAACCAAGATGGCTGATATCTGATGATGTCATCCCTTTACAGCTCTTGAATGCATGTACTTGATTACATGACACTTAAATTAAATACACACCATGATGTCATTCTTCTCTGAGCAGTAGTTGCAGCTCTCTTTGGCAAAGCGTCTCATGCATTTTCTCAATACGAAGGCACAAAGTTTTACTTATAGGGCTGGGCGACAATTAGAGTGATTTCATTTTTCTCAATATAAATATAACAAATGTTCAATATAAATAAACCTGTGATTACAACTACTCATTACTCATCTCACATTAATGACCTACTTCCTGTTAGCAGCGCCAGAAATGATGGATTCAATTATCAGAGAACTAAATCCAGATACAAGCTAACAAACCGTCTTCAACTTTCACTCAGGAGCAAAAATCTGACTTTAGAATTAAATGAAATAATGACTTGATATGTATCGTGATAATTATCAATATAGACTGATATGAAATATGTTATTGTGATAACATCTTTTTGCAATATCGCCCAGCTCTGCTTGTGCATCATCCTACATGATGACACCTTTCAGCCTCAGCAGCATTGATAGTATTTGATGGTGTAAATATCTCCTCCTCTGTATCTAGTTGACATTCCCCCGGCGTCCCGGCTCTCCAGGACACCGGACACACACTGAAACGTCTCTCTGGACATCCTTCATGCCTCTCTTTTTTTTACTCTGAAAACCGCCTCATGGCAGATTGCGCCCGAGTGAGAAAGCACTGATTGATGTCGCAGAGTCTGTAGTGCAATGCATTCTGGGATTTGTCCACAGCTGATCTCTCACTCTCCCTTTCTCCGCAAGAATGCTTCTGATTAAGCGCGGGGTGTGTGTGTTTGTGTGTGTGTACGCACGCGTTGTTGTGATTTACAATGTGTACGCCCAAAGCGGCTTGCCTTGTGTTACTGCTGATCTAACGGCGGTGAAGATTAGCACGAGGCTGCGAATGTGGCGCCGAAAAGGTTTCTAATCAATACATACAGTACAGAGCGAGAGGAGCGTCCTGCACCTTTAAGAAGAGTCTCTGCAGCGGAGAATCAGACTCTGACGTGGGCTCACTCTGGATTCATTCACGTCTTTTAGACTCTTCCCTTTATTGTCCCATTAAGTTGTTATTCGTTGTCAAAGCGTTCTTAAGTTCTCCTCTGATGAGGATAATTTGTTTGCATTGAGATTAGGAAGGCCGGTGGAGCTAAGATGAGATGGCAAGATTTAGAGGATTTGGCCGAGTAGCGGATACTAAGAAGATTCCGGATTAGTTTTCCCCGCTACTGATTAGATGAGAGGGAGGGAAAGGGAGGGGAGGGGGGTTTACACTCTTTCCCTCTTTCCCTCTCTGGCTGCTGGACCGTCACTCTCGTGGTCTTTCTCAGGGTGATTGGTGCTCTGTTGGTGGGGGTATAGCAGGGCTTTGTCTGTGTCATGGATACCCCCGGCAGAGGGCACCGGGTCGAGGACTTACGCAGAATCAGTCAGGGATATCTAGGACAAAACACCGTTTACCTTCTTGTGACCCCGTTCTGTCCATGCTGTTTGTCATGTGACACACATCTGAAAAAACCAACTTGTTCTCACCACCTTTCCCTCTCCCGCACCATCCTCCTTCCCCGCTTCTCTCTTTTAGGTTTCTGGCAGAGTTCCACGAAGACTTTTTCCCTGAGTCTGCATATGTGTCGGCGTCAGAGGCCCACTACAGCATGAAACAACCCCGGCCCATTTATTGAAGACGACACGGGCCGTTGTGTTTCCTTCCCTCTCCTGTCTCGGCTCCGACCTACCTTCTTTCAGCTTGTCTAGACTCCCCTGCTCTGAGCGCGTGTGCAGGGGGACAAGTAGCAGAACTCTCTGGGGACGGGCTCAATTACTTTCCTGCACCAGCTTTTCCTTTCACCGTTAGTTTTCCTGGAACCTGTTGCTTCTAACGCACCACTAACCCTTAACCGTGCTGTCCTGCATGTTTGCTCCACTTCAAAACTCAGCCTCATGGCATGTTGATGGCTGTTGTTAGACCTCATGTAATTCATTCATAGTTACTTGGCCTGTGCTTTTGAAGGCCAGACTAAAGCTTGAAAGTTAAGTCTGTCAGAGTCTGATATTTTCCCTCCCTCTCAGACTTCTTTTTGCCACATATTTAGAAAACTGTGGCCTCTGTTTTAGAAGGCAAATAACACAGTTTCTGATCCTGCTTCGTCTGAGCAATTCTAATTTACTCTCTCCTCCTTTATGGAGTTTCCCTCCTTTGTTCCTCTTGTGTTAACTCTAACATTTACATGTTATGGAGTTATCATTCTTCCTTTCTTTTTCATGCATGTCTGTCAAAAACGTCTTCCTCTGCAGTCAACCCTTCTCTGTGGTAACCCTCTAACGCAACAATCAGTATAAAGAGAAATTGTCAAGTAAGGCCACGATGTTTTCTGCAAGGTGGCGCCTGGAGTAAACATGGAAACGAGGAAGAAGACTCATCTGTAACATCTGTTTTTGTGTATCAATATTCAATATCTGCAATTGAAACAGAAAAAATCTCAATAAGAAAAGATTCTGCATCCATTTAGTAACTCAAAGAACGTTAAGTTCCAATATTTCACAGACTAAATAAGTCAAACACACGCTAACAAAACCCCTTCTTCTAGTTTCCGTTCTCATTCATGTAAATACAAAACATAATTTCTTTGAAGTGCTAACATTGTATCTGCACATGATCCCATGTGTGTGTTCATGTGTGTTGAATTACTTGAAAAGGCCAGTTCAGTCCGCTAATGCTAACGAATAAACAGGACTTTCTTCACAATGTGTCATGAAACAGGAGGTCCTTACATTTGTACACACCTGTATATTTAAATAGCTGTACACACGGAGCCCAGGAAGTCCTTAGAAGTATCATTTTTCACATTGGGTGCGCCAGATACCACATTGTAAGCATTGTATCATATCTTGAGCATACAAAATGTATCAAGTGAATTATCTTGCGCATATAATATAATTTACTTGTGAGCACAAGACTTATACCCGCAGAATAACTTTATTGTGTGCAGAAGTTATTATCCTTTGTGCACAAGTTTGTATCTTGTGTGCACTTTATTATCTTGTACACAAAATGATGATTATCTTGTGCGCACAAGATCAATTTAACCCGCAGAATAACTATCATTGTGCACAAGTTATTATTATTTGCATGCAAGCTAAATTTTTCTGTGCACAAGTTACTTGATTCCCTTGTGCACACAAAATGATGATTATCTTGTGTGCACAAGATCAATTTTACCCACATAACTACTTTGAGTGTACAAGTTAATGTTCTTTGTGCACAAGCTAATTTCTTTTGTGCACAAGTTACTTTATTTCTTTGTGCACATAAAAGTATGATTATCTTGTTCTATCAAGATAACATGTTCTTGCAGGATCACTATTTTGGTGCATAAGTTATTATCCTTTATGCAAAAGCTAATATATTTTGTGCACAAGTTATATCTTGTGTGCACTTAATTCCCTTGTGCACCAAAATAGATGATTATCTTGTGCACACAAGATACATGTTTCCGTTCTCTAACTTCCTGGGCTTTGTATGTATCCGTGTATCTTCTGTAAATACGTAGGATTGTTGTAGCTCACAGATTTTCTACAGATGAACGATGATGTTTGATTTTGTTGTTCTGCGTTGAATAAAGCTCATCATCTCTTTCATAAAAACTCACTCCTCTATCATTCTGTCTGCGTACGCCGCCCTGAGTGTTTCCATGCGTGTCAGTGTTTCTATAGCCTCACACCTGACTCCTGCACATTCTCCACCCTCTGTGCTCTTCCACTGTAAGACGAATCATCTGAGAGCATGCAAATAGGCTGGAGTTATTGAACTCACCTCACAAAGCACTCCTCTATTAAAAGTTAAGTGTAGACAGGAGACTTTTATCAGCTACCTTCACCTTCCATGTCCCTGACTGTGGCTGATTAAAACTTTAGAGCCTGAAAACGCTGCTCCTGCTGCTGCTGCCACAGGCTGACACAGTGAATCTGCTGTCCTTGTCTATGTGCTCCTTCTGTTTGTGTTTGATCTAGTTTAAAGCAATCTTCATCAAATCAAGTGGCACCTTTTTATATCTGAGTTGATACCACTCGAGCGTGCATTCAGATAGTGCTTGATTAAAATGTGTCTAAAGAGGGGAGACAGATCTGTGACTTTGCTAAGTGTCTGCAGGAGATGGATTGTTCTTTGTAGTGCTTGTTCTTTTTCAGTTTGTAGGTTTGAAGATGTAAAGATGACAGACTCCTGGCTCCGGATTCATAAAGCACGGCTGTAAGAGTGACGTCATGCTGCTTATCTTAGTCTGCCATTTTTTTGGTCCTAATTATCGACCATATAAGATAACACACCTATTAATAATCATCATTTAAGGTCATCTAGGGCCTCAAATTGAAGGTTATCAACTTAGAAAGTTTTGTAAATCAAATGAAGTGGTTAAAAATAATGCATTCCTGAAGATTTTCTGCATCTTTTAATGTGCCCCATTTCCGGAGCCCCAATTTAGGAGTGGTGGTTATCAAGTTGTAAGTAATGGTTAGAAAATGGTAGCAAAGAACATCCTAGAATCTAAACCTGGGAGACTGTCAACAGCTTTTCTTTGCATCTTAAATTTATAGTTTGAAATGTGTCAGATTAGAGTGTTTTAGAGTCAACAAGTAGGGTATGTTATCTTGTTTTCTTAAAGTTACTCTATGCATGATATTTTTGATTCTTGATCCACTTGATGTGCATATCTCATATCTGTGTCCTCCATCTTTACTGTGTAACACCCCACTCTCTTAGTGTATTCCCACTGTGCCATTGGGAGGCCGGCTCACCTGGCCTCCACTGTATCACGGTCTTAATGGGTTTTAGCGGTGAGCCCTAATTGCATCTGGACCCGGCCCGGCTTCTCAGAATGAACCGCTCACCACTGCAACCCGAGACGGCACTTTCCTCCCCGCTGCTATCATGTAGCCGCAGAAGCCACCAGCTCCATCGATTTCCCCCCGCACACCGCCTCTATCCTCTTACCTCTTGATTCAATTGTTGAGCGGGGAAAATGGGATGTAATGAGATGTGAGCAAGCACCTCGTAAGTGCTGCTGCCCGCACCTTTCACCTGATTCCGCCTCTCCTTTTGTTTGTGCTCCACCCCACGGTCTCTGTGGGTTCTTCTTTTAGTCCCTGAGTGGTCTCTTATCCTTCCTGCATCCAAATCAGCATCCCTCTCTCTCTGTGTGTCTCTTCAGTGTTTGATTGAGACAGAAGTGTGAGAAGCTTTCTTTAACTCATCCAAAGTCTTGTCTTCAACCCTCCTTTCAAGGACACCAAGACATCCTTCCATGGATCCATCTACCGACCCGTCTTCGCCCAAGTCTCGGCCATTTTTCCTCTTTTTAACTTATCTGTACCCCCCAACCGCTCACCGTCTCCATTTCCCCTCCTGCACCATGAACCGGGGAGATAGATTGCAGGATGAGAAGGTGGACAGCAGCCCATCTGTTTCGTCTGACTCTTCCTGGACTTCATTTGACCCGAGCACTGACCTCACATCCGTCAGCTCCGACCAAATCTTGACTCCCCTGACAGCGCCCATCGGCTGGAAACCGTTCGAGAACCAGCCCCCGAGAACGTCCTCTTCAATCACGGTCTCCTCTGAAGTGCGGACCCGGGGGTTTGCATGGAGGGAGACATCTTTTCTCGGGGATGATGAGTGAGTACATGATCGTAATAACTAGAGCGTTCATCAGGGAGCGGGTGAAAATAAGTGACAGCAACACTTTCATCTGCAATCTACTGGTGAGAAATCAGAATTAGACCACACTTCAGTAAACTTCAGCAGACTTCCAATTAACATGCACTTAATGCAGTGTTAAATTGGTTGCTTGTTTTCACACTGCTGCCTCACAAACAGTCCTGATCAATAGTGTTGTATACATTATCACAGATCTAGTAAATCCAGGATGGATGCAGAGAGAGGTGAAGATTCATACAAGCAGCTCTGCTTACTTATGGACAGTGATGCTGGAGTAATGGCTGAATTTGCATGCTAACACGCTTGAGTGGTAATGAAGCTAGTTTCAAACAGGTGTAATGCTTAGTTAATGAGTTAGCATGCTGGATTTGGTCATTAGTAGAAAGGCTAATGTGAATTGCTTTTTGGTTATTAACTCGAATGAGGACTCGTTAAAAATTTTAACCTGATAAACAAATTAATTCGACACATATCTAGAAATTACTAAAGTTAAAATATTACCTGTTATTTATGCAACACTATTCAAAATCAAAGTCACATATTACTTTTCTAAAATTGCAGCAAAATAAAACAGGCACTACTTAGAAACATGGTAGCCTACACATGTGCTTTCATATATTTTATATTATATTTTATTACTTTTCACGTTTCGCACTGAATTAAGAATTAGGACCCGGTTCAGTGTTAACTCAAGGCGCTTTCAGAATGAGCCAATCAGAAGAGCAAGTCATGTAGGATCCATAATTCCACTCCAACCATCTCATAAAGGGCGCGTTGGATGAGGGTTATATCTGTCACCAGTTATGAGTCTGAGAGCAGAGTGGTAAACAGAGTCTAAGTGTTTAAGCCTTGAAGCTGCAGCAAGTCTATAAATCACATCAACATAATCTAAAACAGATAAAAGCACTGCTTCAACAATTGTCTTTCTACAAAACAGTGGGAAGCTGGATTTATTTCTGTATTAACTTTCTGTTATAACTTGGTGGCAAGAGTGTTTATATGGCTTTTAAATGTACAATCATTATCAAGCCATATTCCAAGGTATTTTAATTCAGTAACTCTTTCAATTCTTCAGATATTCTATTCTGTTCTATTCTAATATTTTAAGAGACTTTACAATCAAAACTTATAAATTCAAAATCATGACCAAAGTAAGCAGGGTTAATATTCTGGGGAAAATAAAAGTGCCTACTGTACCATACTGTTTGTAGTAAGACAGATTCATTCTCAGAGGGGCTTGAAAGTACAGACTGGTCCATACTGATCAATGAAAAACGATTAATCCTCTGTGGACCAAAAAAGAATATCAAACAAAGTCAGTGGGATCAATCCTCCAGAGACCATGAAGTCACCAACTTGACCTACCCAACCAAAGACAGTAGGGTTAATCCTCAACCAGCCTGTACTTACCAAAGTCAGGAGACCATGAAAATACTAATTTGACCAAACCCACTAAAGTCAGTGGGATCAATCCTCTTGGGACCCTGAAAGAACCAAATTTCACCCTCCAGTTGTAGTTGAGAAATTGAACTCTGAACTCAAGTGATGAAAACAGACACAGACATGTGTTACTATCATTTCCTGTCACTGTCACATTATTAGCTTGATAAAACTAATCCAGATTGTGCGTTTTACATCCTAATTCAAGCAACAGTTCATCAATCACATTTGAATCACTTCTTTTAAATAGCTGTAACTTCTTTAGGCTCATTATTGAGTCCCTGAATGCAACACGAGACACATTGCAGCCTCACTGCATCAATCACTGGTCTCCTCTTGTATATTACTTCTGTTCACTGATGTAATGTGAAATGAAATATAACGAGTCCCTTGATGCGAACAGAAGATCTGATCAATATGTTTTCATTAAGCCTGACAGTATCAATGTAGGATTTGGCAGACTTGTTAAGCTTGAGCTGGCGTATCATCAGCGTTCACAGAGAGGAAATCTGAGTCATTTCAAGAGTGCTGTTGTGTTTGGTGGAGATGGTTCAGAATACAGGAACAGGAAAGATTCCTTCCAGCAGCACACGGCGACGCAAGTGCTCCCTGAGACTTAGCTTTCAGCGCACAGTGGCGATGATTATCTGTTTCATCTGGTTCTAATCATGAGTGGTTCTGTAATGGGACTCTGATTCCCAGTAGCAGGGCTGTGAGAGCGGATAAAACCAGGCCTGCATTAGTTTGGATAGATACCATAAATCACCTCCCTTCCTTGCATTCTGAGGAGGATGCGTCTCAGGGCAAGTGGGAGAACGCCGGGTGTTGTTCATCAAGCGGTTCTTTCTTCCACTCCTCATCACTCCACTCTGATGTATTCTCCCCAACTCTTCCTTTGTGTTCTCTTCATATTTCTGTCGCTCTGCCTCCCCTCGTGCTGATCTGTGACTCAGTGACATCCAGGGAAACAGTTAATGTTCTTGTGCTGTATTTAAAGTCTAAAAAGGTTACAGCGGTCAGTGCGCGTAAATCCTATTGGCTGGTGTGTTTAGGGAAGCTTAGCGCTGACTGGACCATCTGGGAGAAGATAGGAAGCCTCACGTGAGAAAAATGATAAATATTTTGATATAATATTTGTAATTAGCGTTTCTTTTTCATTTGAATCATAACTTGATGTGTTCCATCTTTGCCATCACTGTGGAGAATTTGTACAAAATCTTATTCCCCCCCAAATCTAAGGAGAGGCAGAGAGGCTGAGGGAAAAAAGAGAGAGACTGGAGAGGATCACAGTGCAGAGAGGGAGAGCCACAGATATAAAGAAAGAAGGGAAAAAAGCAGATAAAGAGATTGACCGACTTTCTGCTTACTGCTGAATCACCTGATCCCATCACTCCTCTTTCGGACCTAGATACCCAACTCTCATCATTCCTCGTGCAGGTTCTCTCGCTTCACCGCATTTTTAAATTTCATTTTCCAGCCTTCAGGACCGACGTGAAGTCAAGTTGTTTTCTGCTGCCGTGGTTGTTTTTGGAGGTTGCAACCTGAGGAATATAGTCGGGCTTAGACGCAGCATCATGGCAGACTGAGTCATGAGGTGAGGTGAGATACAGACCTGTGGGAGAGGAGAGGAGTGTAGTTCGATGTGATGTCTGTGCTGCATTCTTGGCTTATGTGTCATTTCATTATTTTCAGTGTCTTTTGTATTTTGCAGATCACTGAACACGTCCTGTTTTTTAAAGTTTGATCAGCTGTTTTTGTCATGAACATGTTTGTAGCTTCAGTTCTGTATCAGTGAACAGTAATGTTAAAGAGGGATTTGTTCATGGATAAAACAAACAGTGTCTGCGGCCTCCATGTGTTCTGTGTTAGAAAGGTAGCTGTCTTTCAATCACAACTATTACAAATGGGACCATCTTTCAGTATCAGAGGCAGAGAGACTGAGCCCCATCATTTCACCCAAGTGTGCTATTCGTTAATATCACAGTGTCTTAAAACAGCAGTATAAGCGCCTGAATGAAGTATGCACAGATCCATTATTGATGTCAGGTATTGGTCTGTGTGTGACTCAGAATACTGAGGGGACAGTCCTGAGCTGATCTCTACAGGGTCCATAAAACTTTTCTCCACTTTCTTCATTCCTCATAATCATGACTAATTAATTTATCTCTTCAGATTTTTGTTAGTATTGTATCACAGCCTTTACACCTCAAAATCCCGCCTCTGTTCCTCTCTGCTACTCCCGGCCCAGCTCAGATAATCAAGTATAAGTGTGTTTCCATGTCCCAGTGCACTCAGTGCCTCATTTGCTCTAAGCAGGGGCTGTAAATTGTGAGTTTTTCAGACAAATTTTTGCAGAAAGTTGTTTCTCTCTCTTCAGGCGAGCACAGTGTGAGACAGGGAGACATTTTCACAGTTGGGTGGAGGCGCTCTGATCAGAGCCCTTCCACTTATCTCACTGTTGTAGCTGCAGTTTTTTCTCTTCTTTCAAGCTCTGTGGTTTTGACATAAACGTTGAGAGGATTTGAAGTTCAGGTTCAGGTGTGAAGCTCTGCAGTGCACTCGACTTCTCCCCACCATATTAATCATTCTTCATTCTGCATTGTAGTTTTTCATTTGTTGCTTCAGAATGCAGAGGATTGTTGAGTGTTTAATGAACTCAACAAAGGGGTTGTCATGTCCTTAAACTAGTTTACATGTGCACTTATTGTAAAAGTCTTCTCTATCGTAGCGTCTTGTATCATTCACTTCCTTGTTCGATTTAGACCTACAGAACTCGTTAACATTGTTGAAAGCAGAAAATATTCAAACCCCACTCTACACTTTTTTTTCTCCCCTAGCATGATCCAACAGGCAAACCAATTTGGCAACTAGCTGGTGCGCACAGCGAGGCACTTAGCAGCAATACAGCCACATATTTCCCTCAGGAGATGCTGGAGACCAAATCACGGCTGCATGAGAGGTGAAGATTAGAGTAGATTTATTAGGCTTTGTAGATAAGTGTGATGTGCAGATAGGCAGTTGTCTGCAAAGGCATTTAATATCAAGTCGTACTGGCTGGAAAATTGAGTTGTGAGTCCTGTGTTGTTGATTTGTGTTGTGCAGTTGTGCAGCTACTTTTGGGGTCCTCCAGTTTTTGATACTTCTCTCCCTTATTAGGTTAAAGCAAACCAAAGTTCACTGTTAAATAAAGAAACAAAAGTTATGAGTACTGGCTTGTACCCCCAAACAAACAAACAGTCTTATAAATTGGTGCAACTCCATTCTAGATTTTGCGGTACCCATTCACACGTTGTCTATTTGTTGTTCTAAATGCTTAACAAAATACATATCCTTCCAATCTGTCCTTCCTGGATCTTCCTGCGCCAGTTCCCCCAGCCTATAGCAGCTCTAACTTGAAGCTTTATCAAAAGCCTACTCTTAAAAGTAGAGAGGGTGTCTGCCTCCCGGACCCTGACTGGTAGATGATTCCAAAGGAGAGGGGCCTGATAACTGAAGGCTCTTTAGGTACGATGAGCAGGCCTGCATGTTGGGAGCGTTGTGTTCTAGAGGGGTAATAGGACACTATGAGCTCTTTGAGATATGATATTATAGCTCTACCTCCCATACTACTTTTTCAAAATAGATTTTGTGTGATCAAATATCATTATAAACCACATGTGTGTTAAATCATTACTTGGGTGACGATAAAGGGAATGACTTCAGGAGGCGTGCAGAGCATTTAAAGGCTTTTTCCACCTGATGGGAATTATATGACGCTCCTCTGGGGATGTGGATCCTTTTAAATTAGTCTACAGTTACACCATTACACCAGTGGAGAAGTAAGAGTGTGGCTTTTATGATTCAGTCGTATTTAATAGCATTAAAAAGCAGGCTTCAGTGCAGTGAAATCACATTTAGTCCTCCCTAGGTGTTAAAACCAGGTACAGCACTAAACAAAGGAAACCAGAAGTAATGAGACTGAGAAGGAAAGCCTGAATTATTTTGATACTGGATCACAGTGCCAGGATTCTGACCTTTAATGTCGCCCTCACTGGACAAGCAGTTGAATTTGTGAGCCCTGTGTGTGTGGAATACAGACTTCAGACGGTTTTGCAGTAGTCCTCCAAAGAGAGTAAATTTCCTCACAGACAAACTCTTGACCTTTCAGCTGTAATTAGATGCCGGGTGAAGATGTCCGGCTCAGATATAAATGAGCGACTGTGAGGGGGAAACAACCGAGAAAAGGTATGTCCAAGTGAGGCAGAGGTTTTCTGCAGCGTTTAGCAGTCGGCTGGGTCAGGTGGTGCACGCTGTTTTATGACTTAGAGTGGAAAGAGCAATTAAAGGTAGGATGAATCTCTGTTTTCTTTTTAATGAAACAGAGAGGACCTTTGGCACTGTGGAGGAGCCGTCTGTCTGAGACTCCTTTAGCTGTGAATGATACTGATTATCAGAACTGGTGAAAAGTTAGTGCATTAATTCTGCAGACGTACGACATTGAGTTTTACAGCACTATCTACAACACCATAAATTCAAAATCCATCACCTTCTAGTCACAAAACTCTCCTCCTTCCTGTCAGCCGTCCACGCCTCCATACCAACCTTCTCCCCCTTGACTTTGCCCTACTTTTCCTCTCCTCTATCCCCTGCTTTCCCATAACAGTCCACATACCATTATATAATATGGAGCTCATGGCATTGAGGGAATGAAAACGCCAAAATTGCCTTTACTTAGGAGACTCTTTTGCTTGCTTTTCCCAGTAAACAAACATGGTTACATAAAGTCCCCAAAGCCTCCAGATGGACACGGCAGAGGTCTGGTCATTAGGCCAAGAGTCGTTTTCAGGATGACATGCACATGAAACACACACAGACACACCTGTGTGTGTGTGTGTTTGGGACATTCAGAAGCTTATTGGCACATTTACATTATTCCCCTCTCTTTATTTTGATCCTTTGAGGCTTTGGATTGTTGTTGTTTTTTTATTTGTATTTCTCAATTTGTTTTTGGTATTATAATTATAATTACTATTATAATTGTTATTATTTAAAAAACAAAAACATCACTTGCTTTCATTGTTCACATTGATCTTTTGCATATAATGTGTAAAAACTTAAATAGATCTTTGAAAATAAATAAATCAATAAATAAAATGCTATCTGAGATCCCCAGCATGCTGCATCAGCAGATACTCTGAACATTCAATCTGACCTCCATTTTTTTTTTATCATGCTATTTATAAATGTAGTCACACAGGGGTCATTGGCATATAAAAATACAGTCCCCTCCCTGTAGATATTGCTATGGATAGCTCTTGGCTAAGGACCAGTACCAGGTGGCTTCTCAGAGGTAGCAAGTGGAGTAGAATGTGCAGGGATAGTAATATCTGTGTCAGGCGCTTGATTCTGATTGAACACTGCAGTTTGGAGCCATGGTCTGTTATTTCCTGATAGCAGACTGCTGTCAGGAAGAACACACCATTGCTAGGGATGTAGCAAGGGAGGCTTAGTAGGGCTGGATGATAATTCGATGACGTGTCCACTTAGACCATTTTTTGGTATTTCTCCCTTTCTGATCAATCGCAACAAAAAGGGGCGGGGCTTCAGATATCTTGTTCAACAGGAATGTCTTGGGAAGACTAGTCCTGGTGAAATTGAGGGTTCACTTCATAGGTCCAGAGTTCTTTCGAATGTTTTTGCATTTCCTTTGTTTATTCGGTTGAATGAAATCCAAAATTTCAAAACAACATTTACTTATAACACAAGCGGAAGTGTTTTGATACAACTTTCATACATAGAAAAAGTGAGAAGTGCTCTAAATTATGAGGTTTTGGTGCTGCCAGCAAAAAATGCTTTCAGTGGAGACAGGCCCTAAAAACACAAAACACCTTATTTTACTTGGAAATGTTCAGTTTAAAGCACAACTGATAAATGTGCTAATTTTAAGAGATATTTAATGAATTACAGCTAATATGGAAGAAGTGTTGTCATTTCTAAATTAATGGAATCATGTCCAAATCAATACTTAGTGCAATATAAGCACACAATTATCTAAATGAACTCACAGGAAGGAGTAATCTCGACTAAAACGACCCTCATTTATCAAATCACTGTCCTGTCTCTTAACATCTTCAGAGCCAGCTTAAACTGCGTAACTTCCTGTGACTGTAATTTGTCTTTATAAACTTGCAGGGAACATCCATTAGCACTTTGTAATATACCCGCGCTGATAGAGCAATCTGCCAGGGCCGAATCCAGCTGTCAGAAGAACAATGTACTCTCCCACAAAGGGTGTCGGCGGAGGACAGGAGAGCAGTCAGACATAAATCTGAAGGATAATCAGATAGGCAGCACTTTTCAGCAGCCGGCTCGATGTTATAAGGTTGAGTGTTTGAGATTGTAGGTGCTATATATCACTTGAGTGTTTTTTTTTATTGAATTAAGACAACAAGACTTCCAACAGGCTGAACGGTGATTTCTGGCCTCCCTGATCCGTCCATCCTGACAGACAGTGCAGCCGAAAGTCGCCGTCTGTTCCCTCCTTTATGCGCTGACGTTACTCAGAAGTGTCCAAACTTGCTGTAGATGTCGATCATAGAAGACATTCACTGCTTGCAGAAACAGATTTGTGGCAAGCTAACACAGCATTGTCTGAAATAGATAAGGTATTCAAGCTGCCATGCTACACTTTACACTGGACATGAAATATATATGAAATATTTCTTATTTGCTTCAATCGGCTGAGAAGTGTTTTTTTCCTGCAGAGCTTCATTTTTAGGCATATAAGGAACGTTATTGAGCTTGAATGTTAATGAAGTGTGTGCAGTGTGCTTGAATTTCTGGAAACCATGGATAGAAATGATCCACCAACATGTCATATCTTACATTCTTTTTGGAAATCATGCACACCGCGTCTTTTTGCTGTTAGCGAGGGAGAGACCACTTAGCTTGTTATTGGTGCACAGTTCATACAATGGTAAGAGTCCATGGCATGCGTGGCTTCCACATCTGTGAAGGCTCCATTAATACTGAACAATATATTCAGATCTAGGAGCAACATATGCTGCTATCCAGGGACCATGGACGTAGTATCAGTGACGCCACCCATCTGTTTCTGAGGCGCTGTTTTGAGGCTAATCGGCGGCGGCAGCCATATTGCTGTGTCGAGCGATTGTGATGTAAAGAGGTGGGACTTTGAAATGAGCTATCCAGACTACACTGGTCTTTTGTACCAGGCTGTAAACATGTCTATTTCTGCTGTAAAGATCGTCTTCTTTGAATTGGTGTGTATGTGGTTTCCTGTACTTCCAGAGCCAGCCTCAAGTGGACGCTCGATGAACTGCAGTTTTTAACACTTCTGCATTGGACTCATATTTTTGGACTGGAAGTTGCCGCTTGGGGAAGACCTTGCTTGATTCAGCTAAACCAAATTCTGCATGTATTGCAACAGTAAGGCTCAGTAGTAGTAGGGTCCACATTGGTCATTCTGGTGTTCCATAAAAAGATTGACTTAACTTATTAGGAATATCAGATCAGAAACATTCAGTGATTTAGATCTCAGTGTTTGGGACTACAGTTTACATACATGATTGACCAGTTGACTGATAAATAGGATCTGAAACACAGCAGCATTTCTAAAATCCAGCCCACAGCCGTGTTCATTGTTGATTTTTTTACAGCGAGTCGGAGTAATTTCATTTACTTTGTGCTCATTTCTCTCTTCAATGAGCAAACAGGAGGGATTATTCCATGCTGTGTGAATACATTTTCCTTCCCACTCCGAACAATCAGATTTAATGTGACCGGCCCTCGTTTATCTCCTCTCCTGAGTCAGCAAGGACGCGAGCACTATTATGTTGTGTCCTTCTCTTTCTGTGTATACATTATTGTTGTGTTAATCTCACGCTGCCTGCACGGCTGACCTCTGTGTGAATCACTACACAATCATTGATTCACACACACGTGTGTACACATCTCTACAAGACAAGAAGAGCCTCCTTTATGTCACAATGCCATCTTTGTGTCTGCGCTCACACGTTGGCACACATCTGTTCATGCATCGATCCAACAGCTCTATGAGTGTGTGTGTGTGTGAGCGTACAGGACACACACATGTTGTCATCTCTCTGATGATGCCGTGCAGGGGGAGGTTTTTCCAACATTGTCCCCTGCAGTCTCACAACACATCACACTCTGCATGTATATGAGTGTGTGTGTGTGTGTGTGAGAGAGATAGTCTGTGCGTTTATGTGTGTCCGTGTGTGTGAGTGAATGGAGTTTATCCCTGTTGGCCCAGATGCCCCGGCTAAATCCATCACCAGTGGTGCTGCACAGCGGTGCTAAGCTGGAACATTTGGCACCAAGCTAGGAATAAAAAAAAAAGGAAAAAAACAGGAGCACACTCCGGCAGACACATATGCACACACACACACACACACACACACACACACACACACACACACACACACACACACACACACACAAAATTGAGTTTGGGGATTTTTTTTTTGAAGAGATTCAGAGGTGGATTTTGTTGGAGTGGAGGAGTTGGACTGAGGGAGCGGGACAGGAGCTCTTTCTCCGACGCTCTGAGCCTTGTGGTGGCGGTGGGGCTGGGGCGTCCATCCCTCTCTCTCCGCCCGTTCGTTCCTTCATCTGTCCGGTCCGGCTGACGGGATGGAGCCGTGCGACGACGATGATGAACTGGGGATGTTAACTGCTTTCCAGTAAGTTCCCGTGGCCCTTGACGCCTCTTGTTGTTTACAGGCTTGTTACACAGAATGCTTCGTATGGCGGCGTGGAGTTTGAGTTGTTTGAATATCTCTTCTGCCTCCCAATCATGGAGTGAAAGCCTCTTTAGTGACGGTTTGTTGAATCTATGGAATCTTTGCATAGAGTTTGACTCTGAGTGTTGGAGCCTGTGTTGGGCCTGGAGACCTTTCATAACAAACACTTTGACTACAATTAAGACCCAGTTTTTGATTGTTATTTGCAGCAGAATTTTTAATCTGAACACTATTGAAGTAGTTTTGGGCAAGTTAAAAAAGTCTTTAAAGTGTGATAAAACAGGATAAAAAAGTATCCACATTATTTTGTTTTACTACTAGAAGTCGCAAGGGCTCGCCATAAATGACTAACGGGTACTTTTACAGTATTAAATGATATAATTAGCTAAAAATATTGAAGTTTTTGCTCATTGAATGATTGGAAATGCTAAACAATTTACAAAGAAGAACAGATACTGTAAGCATTTTATTGTATTGACGTTTGGGATGCCAAATTTGAAAAATAACCTTCCATAAAAGCTGCCAAATGAATGTGTTTCAGTAGAAATGGAGTATTTGCCTTTTAAATTTAGTGAAAGTATACAAATTCAAACTAATAGCCCTTTATCAGCTTATTTCAGGACATTTTATGTATGCAAATTGCATTACAGTGTCCACAGTTACGCAATTTTCATCCCCATTTAAGTGAAACTACAAAGGATGCAAAATGGTCTTCACAAATAGACAGGTTTCTATTTTCCTGTGCTCACATTAAGTCATAACTACTGCACAAACAAACTCTTAGCATTCCTGTAATGAATCTAATTGAGGTCAATCACTTAGGGATGCAAAATGTATCACAGTTTTAATGATAGCATGTGCAATAACCACATCACATAAGTCTGAATTCATTGTGATAATTCAAGTAGTGTCATGTGATTAATGTTAAAGTAAGCATGCTTTGCTTTCAGCTTCAGAAAATGTAATCTATTGGAGGCCTCAGTGTAACGGATCACATTGTTTTGATGCAGCCAGATGAAGCTAAGCTAGCTATCAGATACCTTTAGATTAATTGGTGCCAATTTAGTGTTATGTTCTAAACAGATATAAAAACAGTGAGTTATAACTAATATGCAGCTTTTAATTTTAGTTTATGTATCACACTTCCTTCTGTTGACATAGTATCACAATGTAGTGGCACATGGTGTATTTGGCTCCCATCCTGCAGGTCTAGTATGTGCATAAAAGCACTCTGTAGATATCAGGTGTAACTTTCTGTGTTTCTTTATATTGCACATATATCTCAGGATCAGTTGTCTCCCAGTATCACGCAGCTCTAGTACCACAATCCCTATTTTTCCTCCCCGTATCTTCACTATCATCGCAGCCGATCTCAGCGAGCTGATGGATTTAATGCCCGGCTGTCTTGCTGCAGGCTTTAAAGCAGCCATATTGTAATCTTGCACACAGAATTGGTGGCACGTGAGCTGTCTGTTACGTAAGGCTGAGGTGGCTCTAAGCAGCGAAGGAATCCAGGACCTTGTAATTACTGAACACACTTAAAGATTACATCATGGATTGAGGGGGTTTAGATAGCTGGCTGCTGTGTGTGGTCTCATCAGATATCATTATTCCACACACATTATTGTATGCATGTTGCTTCCTGCACTGTGCATTATAAGGATCCCTGTGTGCTGCAGTGAGAAGGTTCACTGAGTAACTGAGGCTCAGCAGAGGATTTAATAGTTTTAATATTATCTCTCAAACAGCCGGGTGCTTCATTTCACTGCTGTCATATGGAGTGATTATCCATGTATAAACACAGATATATTTACAGCATGAGATTGATGAGCTAGGGGAGTAAACAACAGAGCAAATTAATTTTTTTGACAGCAATGTATCGGCAACAAAACAACATAAGTAGTCAAGTGATGACTTTAAAGACAGTTATATTGACAGAAAGGGAAAATATGGATAAATATATGTGAAAAAAATGTTTAGATAATAAAATAAATGGATAAATGACTAAATTCATAAATGGCTAAATTGGCTGAAATACCACATAATAGAATAACAAAACAAAAATCACTATAAATAGATATTTTTATGGTGTTTGTAATGAAAGCAGTGGAGAGAGAAGGGTGGAAAGAAGTGAGTTTGCTCTCTGTCTTCTTTTCCTCTTTCTATCTAAAGGAGAAAAAAAAATCCCATGCAGCTGTTGGTCAGCATTGGACTGTGAGATTGAGGCAGCGCCAGATCACAGCATCATTGTCGAAGGATTACAGCAACAGGGTGAGAGGTCATTGGCCAGGAAACATGTGGCCCAGAAAGCAGACAAATGAAATTTGATTCAGTTTCAGACGCGTCTCTGCCGTGTGTGTCAGTCAGACAGACTCACAGACAGACGAGGGAGCGAGGGAGCGTGGACTGATTTTCTCCTTTTTTCAATCTCCCCACCTGCTGTTCCTGGTTTTTCAAACCACTGATATTCCAAATATTTGAATGTTGACTCAGCAGCTTCTGAATGAGTGACACACATTGTTATACAAGTCTGATTTGAACACGCTGTGCTGCTTTTCTCTCTCCTCATTATGAGAGCAGAAAGCTTAAACCTCCGTCCTTGCTATGTTTCTGGATATTAAGATCGTCCCAGAGAAATTAAAATGTGCCTTTTTCTAAGTACATCTACGTCCTCAAATGTCTCTGAGATTCTCATTGTTATTGTAAGACTCTCCTCCCCTGTTGACACTTTTGATATTCTTCTTAAGCGACCGAAACACGACACCTCAGCTGCTTTGTTCAAGATATCAAACCAAATGCAGTCCTTCTCTTAAAGAGGACCGGAGAAGTTCTGCGTCTTTTCAAAGTGCCTCTCCTTTGATTGCAATCTCCTGTCTGTCCACCTCTGTGACCTGCTGCACTGCAGGATGTTTGGGCAGGGAGCACTCGGGTCAGGCTGGTCGGACCTCAGGGCCAAATCGGTCACGGGCCGATTAGTTTGCTGGCAGGTGTTCAAAGTCTGGTCCTCCTCCTCCTCCTCGTCTTTTTCTTCCGCCCGTGGGATGGAAATTCATGTAGAGTCAGAAAAGATTTGGAATGCATCTTGAAATTTTTTTAAAAGATGCACTTTATTATGGTCTGTCTCGCTCAGCTTCTGGGTTTTAACAGCCATAATAGAGTATATGTGATATGTAAACATCTTACTGGTGTGTGAGCATTACTTAAATTAATGTTTAATATGTATCAAACCACATAGCTTGTCATAATTTTAGTTAAAATATGCTATTTTAAAATTTTGACATGGATTTGTGTTATTATATTTCAATTTGATTATATTAAAGCACCTGTAGGGAATTTTTTAGACTGTTATGAAACAGACTGTGAAGAACCAGGGCAACCTTTTTTAAAGTCTGGGTGGGGGGTAGGTGTCAGACCAAGTGTAAAGCTGCAAAGATTCTTGAAAAATGACACATTTGACATTTAAAATGACAGCAGGATGAAATATATTGTTAAATAGAAAATGCTCATTGTACAAAACTAGTTTACTTTGTCCACAGGGGGCACCAAACTCAACACAGACTGACAGCCCATTACAGGAGCTTTAAAGCTAAGAGGGGTATGCATCATTTTTAAGGCACATTAGCGCCCCCTCCCTTTTTAGTGATTGGGGGTTTTAATTACAGGTTTATTTAAATCAAATTTTATGGAACATTTGTTATATTACTATCATGAAAAATTTGAGTTATTGAATTATCACCCAGCCCTATGCAAGTTTTTTTAGATTCTTCATAAGTTAGGTTGAGTTTCCAATATGGCGACCACCATCTGTGGACTGTATGACGCAAGTTGTTTTTTCCATTCCATGTTTGAAACACATCATAAGAACATAAGTGAAGTTACACTCAGGCCCTGGGCTTTAATGTCCAGCACACATTGCTTTAATCCCCCTGCATGTGTATTAGTCCTGTAATAAGATCGACTTGAAACAGGACACACTGTTGCCAAAAAGCTGACCACATCATTGACCCACATGGCCGATCCATCAATACCACATTACCAGGCGAGTGTTTGTGTGCAGCTCTGCTCACAGGTATTGATGAGACACCAGCAGGGTGTTGTTGGCCTGTTACTCCTGCTTGCTTCATGCTGCAGCTGTGTATTTATCTGCTCTTATTGTTCAAGCAAAACGCTCAGGGCAGCTGATGATGATAATCTCACTTAACACACAAACACAATTCCCCTCCCCTGAGTGGTGTGTGTGTGTTTGTGTCTGGACCAGACGTGTAACCTCGCGGTGCACTAAGTGGGGATTTGCGGCGTAAATCCGTCGTCTGTTTCCAAACAGTCGGAGATCTTTCATAAACGTGAGATGAGCTAATGTGTAAAGCCACAATCCTGTAATGACTGAGCGCAGATACAGAGCGATCCAGCCTGGTCAGAGAGCGTTTACGTTCGACATGGCTGTCACATCATGCTTATCTCTGCATATCTGTCAGATTTAAAACCCATATGCTACTTATTCAGACTTTATTCCCTCGCATGCTAACCGAGCAGATGGATAAGATTTGGATTAACAAGTGTCTTTGTTTTTCATGCCACATTGTTTGAAGCCGCCACACCATCAAACATACCATCAAGTGAAATGCATTGAGTTTGCTTAGAAGCTGAATAAATATGTAAACATCTGCATTAGCATTCACACCGCCACACCATGCATGAGCGAGCCCGCAGGAAGCAATTTAGATCGTTTACAGCCGGTGCTCAAAAACAATATTTGTTACAGACAGTGGGATTCACTGAAACCAGAATGGAATAAGACTGTGTGGGTCTCCATGCTGGGAGTGCTTTTTTGAGGGCTGACAAGTTAATTAATTTTGAACTTAAAGCTGAACCTCAGGGTGTAAAGACGAGAAGGAAAATTGATTCAGTAAGATGAACAGATGAATAAAACGCTTGTTCATTTAAAGGAAAAGTTTATCACACAAACCCTGAATCAATTAATGTGGACTTATTGGATAGACAACAGCTCAAGGTCTGTGTCTGATTCCTGATATCTCTTTGTATCTTCTGTTTTTCACCTTGTTGGTAAATAAGGTATCATCATTTTCCAGCAGCTGGCTGTTAACAGTTTTCTATATTTTACAGATACCCTTTGCTCCATGTCCTCCCCCACTCTCTCTTCCTAGTGTCCTCCTACTTCATCCATCGTCCTATGCTCTCAAGAAAAAGCTACAGAATCCTGTTAGCATAACTTAGCATTTCTTTGTTTGTGACACATTCACTAGTTTAACAAGTTAAGTCTCAATTGTGAGTATTTATTTATCCATCTATTGATCCATGTGTCTGAATGTTCATCAATCCATCCATCCATCTGTCTTTTTGACCATCCATCCATCCATCCATCCATCCATCCATCCATCCATCCATCCATCTGGCTACTCATCCATCTATACGTCCATATATTCATCTGTCCTTTTATCCATTAGTTTAGCCAGGCATTTATCCATCAGTTCATCGATCTATAAGTCCAAACATTCATCTATCCATGCATCTGTCCATTTATCCATCCATACATACATCCAACTGTCAAGTCAGCTATCCATCCAATATCTCATACTTTGACAACTTTTCCTGGGTCATGTCACGGTAGCGAGAAGCAGCCAGTCTTTCACATCGCCACCATTCAACATGTTGTATCTCTTTTCCTGTAGTCGTACAAAATCTGAATATTAAGAACATTAGATTGTTTTTTTATGTCACTGTGACTCGACTAGATACCAGCACTGACTCGTGGAAGTCACTGCACCTCATCAAGAAATAAGTCTATTTGGCATCTCTTGTGTTCTTTGGCTTTGCTCGATTGTGCTTTAACAAATATTTACAGCTCCACCTTTTGGTGCTGCCCGTCTTAGTCTGCCGTTTCCTGATGTGACCCTCCTGGCAAGTTTCCATCATTTGTCCAAACACACTTCAGCAAGTCAAATTGCTTTTGAAAGAACAACACACACCCAAACAACAAGCCCTACAACAATGCAGCGTAAAACCTGTTATTTATGACTTCCACTCTTGCCCAGAACACTTCCAACATTACTCTGATGCTCACTTACTTTTTTTCTGTCATCACAGGGAAGCGCTGCCCACTTACTTCAAGCAACACTTGGAATGTTGCCCAAACCCCTCTGCCCTTTTGTTGTCCTCACACATTATTGGTTCTTAGCCTGGTAATCACACTGTTGGTCACAGAGGGTATAAACTGTCCCCGGTCACAAACCAGTGGCTGTTAAAACGCTTGGATTAGGCTTTTTGGGTTTGCTAAACATCGTCATGGGAGGGTGTATTAGTGTGCAGCTCGAAAAGGAAATTCCTTTATACCATTGTAATGACTTCCTAAATGTTGCTGCTTGTTTGTGTGTGTTTGGCTAACTATTGGCTTTGCTGTGCGCCTCCAGAGACGTAGCTTTAAAAAAACACACATCTCCTGTCAGCATTCAGGCTCAGTGAGCATGTGTGTAATTAAATGTCAAGCCGGGCTAATAGTGTTGGATCAATCTGTTCTTTCCACATGTGGATCTTTGCATTTTGATGCACAAAGTAGATGAAATGCAAACACCCCTCTAAAGGATCTTTGCATGTTTCAAGCTCCTGCATGTGAGTGACCCCTCCCTGCTCCGGGGTCCAGGCAACGCTGTGAGGTGATAAATGGCTCCCGTCCATCCCCTCCCCTTCTTATCTCTGAGAAAGTGTGGTTATTGAAGAGGGATGTTAAGTCAGCTGACAGCAGGAGGCATGAAGAAAAGAAAGAGAAGAAAACAGTTCTTTTGTTTTAAACCTACATGGAGGACTCAGCGGGTTTCATGCCTCACGGAGAGCGGGGGTGCTTGCCAGGTAGATGAGGGTGAGCCAGAGAGATAGAAACTCAGCAGCTTCTGGGAGGACATGAGACAAAGTTTTAATATGATAACTTGGGTCTCATGGGTGGGGTGAGAAGTTTACAGGATATTATCTTGTTAAAAATTAATGTTTGACAAGGACGCTTGTGATCATTTCAATCGGTGTTACACACACATCATGTTATTGTTTATATTCAAAGATGAACTGTTAACTTGTAGTCCTATCTTGGATCAAATCAAGAGAACCAGAAGGTTTGAAGTCTCTCTTGATCCATGTCTGTTACAGTAGATCAGCTCTTTCTGTCTTATATTCATACTTTAGGTAGGTGAGAGTAGGGCTGGGTGATAATATACTTTCAGGATGTGGGTAAAGGAAGAGCACAGAGACAACATCTGCATTAAATGAAATAATGATTTGATATTTATCATGATGATTATCGATATCCATTGATTTGAAAAATGTTAACATGATAACATCTTTGTCAATATCGCCCAGCTCTAGGTGAGAGTAGGGGTCAACTGAAATTGACGTGACAGTGTATTTCCTTCACCCAGTCTTGGGAAGTCTAGCCAATCAGATAACGTTATGGGCCGTATATTAGGTGAGTACAAACAGACCCAGAGAGCAGTGGAGCCACACTTTGTAGCAAATCAATATTATGTGTATTGTTAAAATAGAAAGCCTAAAAAATCCGCCAAGACCTGGAATCAGTCGACCCCTGGTTGAGATGTAAGAGAGGGAGGAAATGGAGAGGACAGGAGTAGGCAGGTGATTGCCTGGGATTGAGACCTTGCATGTTTCTCGAGCTGCTGTAGAGATTGTGTTTGCAGACCTGGCAGCGAGTCAGCCAATCTTATTGACGATCTCATGAAACCTCCCATAAATTCACAAGAATAGAAACTTATTCCAGGAAGTGAGCTGGAAGCGAAGCTCGTGAAATCCTGATTTCATTGTTTTTTCCATAAAGCGCCGTCTTTGTTTGATCGCCCTCTCCTCAAAATAAACCCCCTTCGATCATGAGGGATCTCTTATTTGATGTTATAAGAACATCCTCTCCTGCTCTCCCCTTTCCTCTTGTTAAATAATGCCTTACCCTTTTGCCCTTTTCCCATCTCTCCGTTTATTCCATCCTTCAATCTCCTTCCCTCTGGATCCATCAGGGACTCCCACGTCACACTTTTTGTTTTACAACCCCTACTTTCGAAATATCCCTCCCTCTCTCCCTCTGTTCATCCTCCCTGACCTTCTGCCTCTCCCTCATTATCTCCCTCCATGCACCTCCCTCGTTCCCCGTAGTCCACTTCTCTTATTTCTCACACCCTGCGTCTGGTCCATCAGATTAGGTCGGTGTCATAAGGAGCAGGGAGAGATTGGCGCTTGGATTAAACGGGGTGCTGGAATGAAATTCTATGATCTCATTGTTGAGACGACACACAGAACGTCGGTGTATGAGTGCGTGCATGTGAAGGGCGGCGTCCGCTTTATCCCCTGTAATGACAGCGAGCCGGCCAGGAACGCCCAGCCGCACTCTGTTGCATGCTGGGAAATCATGCATAGGTCTTTGGGTGTAATGACAGAAAGACAGTGCAATGAGTTTAGCACATATCGTGGCATCAGACAGCATATTTAATCACAGATGGTGATGGATCGTGGACGTTACAGAACAATCAGAGACTGGTTCTCATAAAGAATCAGAGGAAGAGATGATTGAACGCCTGACACATCACTGTGACCCAGTAAAGCACATGATTATGATTGTTTCAATAAGAAGAATGATAACTTTGAGCTACAGGGTGAAGGAAACAAACAATTCAATACTTCCTACCTTGCCTGATAGCTGACGGTTCTACCTCCCATACTACTTTTAGAGACTTTAGGTACAATGAGGAGGCCTGCATGTTGGGAGTGTAGCATTCTAGAGGGGTAATAGGGCACTATGAGCTCAGAAGAAGGAGTCCCAAACGTTTTGCCTCCACTTTTTAGGAGCTGGCATGTCGTCCATCTCAACACTTGAGCTGCTGACCTCTGTGGAGTCTGCCAGGTCGTGTGTTTTGCATGCCGAACCATCCTCCCCGACCTCCTCCAAGCGACAGTTTCAAGACACCACATTGAAACACGGCATTAGCAGCGAACCACATCCAGTCTTTCCATTTAAAAAGTAATTTGCCAAACAAATAAGTCGTCCAGACCAATATTTAGCTGCAGATAGGACGGCGCTGGTATCGTCGGGGGGTCTGCAGAATACAGAACAGGTAGGGAGATGGAATTGGCTGTTGCAAAGTGACAGTGATTTATGTGATTCACACCTGGGTTATGTCACAGTCATCAAGGTCTAAAACACTGCAATCTGAAGCTGATCAGTCAGATGTGTGACCAGGTGAAGTATCCCTGAATGCCAATGCGCGGTGTAATAATGCAGCGCACACGCTTTGTCTTCCTGGGTTTCCACTCTCCTGCACAGTGGCTCACACTTGGACAGTGACCTTGGGCTATATTGTTATTCATCAGCGGACAGAGGCGAGCAGACTGCCTGCTGTCCTCTTATCTCCGCGGGGCCCGAACCCGCAGTGGGATGCCGATGGCGTTCCTATCTGTCCCTCACTGTAATAAGCATCGCTGTTTTAAATCAGCCCAGCAGAGAGATCAGACGACAGCCTTGAGAGATAAAAAAGGAAGGTCCTGCTGTCCCGTCTATCAGGTGATTAACACTTTCCTGGACTGTCGTCAGTGGTAGAACCAGAGTAGATGCAAATAATAGTTCAAATGAAGTCATTGTAGGATTTTGCAGCATGTGTGGTTGTAGTTGTGGTCTTGGCTTTGGTGCACAGGTAGAAGGACACTGTTGTTCATTTGGGTCTTAGACTTGGCACCTAAAGAGACGTCTCAGAGCCACATCTGTCCATGCCAAGTCGTCACTCTGCTGCCAGTCTGATGATTTTATCAGCAAGACCAGACTAGAGACTCGAGCCAATGTGCAGCAGTGACAGAGATAAAGCACTCTGAACCCGCTGAACAAAGATACACACAAACATGCCGCAGATGATGACAGACATTTATGCCTCAAAGTAAATCTGACTTTTTCATGAAGTTTGTTTCTGTGAGTCAGCTTTAAGAACCTTTAATGGATCACACAAGATTGCTTGGTTTAACCAACGACTCATGCATCTCGATACAAAAAAACTTATGGCCATTAGTAGTAGGTCAAACCCGTGCTCCTGTAGAAACATGGTGGTGCAAGATGGTGACCCCTACAGAAGCATGATACCTTGTTTTATTTTACCATCAGTGGAAATGTGCAGTCGTGTAATAAGCAGGAGGAACATCCTCAGAGTGAAGCATAACCCTACTGCTACGTTCCCAGTCTGGGTTCCAATTTACCACATCACCCACTCACTGTGTGACACTACACCTTACTGATTGTTCGACTGCTGGCTCTCAGTTTTTCTGTTGGCCACAGACAACATGTTCCATCCTGAAGTGACAGTCTGAGGCGTCATCTGTTGCCTGTCTTCCCTTCTGCTCACAATACATGAGTAGAAAGGATTGGATTGATTCTTTACTTACTCTTACAAACATCATGCTTAGGCTCTGCAAACATGCTCCTTTGGTTTGATTGTTGCTCTGTAGTCCTCAAGGTTGGCACTCTTTGCGTCCGTCTTGGATGGCGCACCGTTAATAACGTTTCCAGAGACACTTCGGAAGTTGAATGGGCCGGCAAGTCGCTGGGGGTGGGTTCAGCGGAGTGTGGAAGTAAATTACAAGCTGAGAACTAAAAGGTCCTGCATGTCCTTCACACACCCCACTCAGAAAGTAAGACTTGTTTAATAAACCATCATTTTCTCATTTTCTTGCATACTTTTAATCCATTTCTGCTTCAGTGTGTGAGGTTTCAGACGCTGAAATGCTCTCTTTCTCCTCTAAAAATGGATTTCTCCTGTAGTCTGCACTTTAATCTTTAGAGAAGTTATCAGAAAAGCAGCTCAAGGGGATGGAGGGAAACATTACAGGGAATATATACTCCCATTGTCCCGGCTTGCATCCCTTTGTGAAAGTCTTAATAGTAAGATTGTAATTTGTGGGCCTTGGCAAAAGTTTATTCACGCTCCCCCACTTCTCCTTCCCCAGTGTCTCTTGGCTTCTGTCCATTATCGAGGATCCTGCTTCCCTTTATTATCCTGTCAGTTTAAAATTAGGCCCCTCCTTCCTCCATCCAATCCCTGAAGCCCAAAGGTACCACTCCTCTCACTTACCCATAAAGGAACCAATCATTAGTCACCGTTGCTTCCAGATTGTGATGCTGATGCCAACTTCATTCTACCGCCTTCCACAGCAACAACATTAAGACTCTATTTAGACCTGTATTTAATCAAAAACTCTTACTTCACTTTGGATTAAAACCAAATCAATGAATCTGATTGTTGAGAGTATGAAAGCGTTTCAATGTAGTACTCAGTGGAGGTTGTGTACTGAAACACAACCATAAAGCACAGACTGTATAAACACTGACAGAGTGATGTCACCCATTGGCTTCTGAAGAGGCGCAACAATGTCAGCCGCCACATTGGAAATGCTGACTCACACTGAATGCAAGTCAATCTAGAAACAGTTGGAGTTGATGCAGGCCTTGAGCTTCGTAGTCAAAATCTACAAGGGGGTCCACCTGTCAGTCAAATTACCACGTACCTAATTGTGTCTAATTATGCATAACCTTAAGTCTTAGTACGATTAAAACAGATGGACAAAATCTGCCCCATGCAGTTGTCCCAAAAATCTAAATTGGGTGCACAGATGGGGATTTCAATTAAGGCTCCACTGGGGTGTTCTTTTGGCTTTGACGTCCACAGCAAGTGGACGTCTACCGCAGCTTAGAGGAACCTATGAGACAAGGAAGCTCAGGGACTCCAGAAAGGTCTATGGTGAGTAACTCTAATGGGACAGGGAGAGTTAAAGTAAGTGATGGGGGTGATAGAAAGAAAAGAAAAGGGGTAGTTAGTGGTTTTAAAAGGGGGCATTAACATCACTAGCTACCTCTCTGGACGCACCTCTGCAGGCAGATCACCTGAGTCCTTGTTAAGTTTATGTCCAACTGTCAAAGTCACCTTCTGGGGCAAACTTGTTGACTCATCTAACCTACTACAAGAAAAAAAGGTGATTTATCCTGAAACTTAAGACCTTTGATTGATTACTGAAACAGTTTTCAGAAAAGTTCAAGGAGTACACAACGCGAGTATCTTTTATCTGTAATAAATTCTGACAGGAAATTGAATGTGCCAATGGATGAAAGAATCTTCATTCATTTGTCTCTTTCTGGTCCTGAGATTGGATATGACCAAACCGCTCTGGAATTATGAGCCAGCAATAAGGCCCTTTGTATCCTGCCATCAATTGCATCTGATGTGAGTGGATGCATGTGCTTTCGTGTGGGCCTGAGGGAGGGACCAGGGTCATCAAAGAGACTTTGCATCAAAGCTGTCTGATGTAAATCTGCTTCCATTATTGCTTGGCTCTCACACTGTTGGAGAACACATGCAGAATATACATGAAGCTTCCACAGTGTTATGAATAACATATTTTCAAGTTTTTTTTAGAGCTCCTTCTACTCATCTGGGATTGTCTGCATGTTGTTGCTGTTTATCATGACATAGTTGAGAGGAAAAGCTGTTAAGTTATATTTTGGGGCATTTTCACCTTTAATGGACAGGACAGCTGAAGAGATACAGGAAATGTGGGGGAGTGGAGAGTGGGGGATGACATGCAGTAAATGGTGAAGGCTGGAATGGAACCTGCGGCTTCTGCGATGAGGGCTATAGCCTCTGTACGTGGGGCACGCGCTTAGACCACTAGGCCAACGGGTTGTGAAAAAAGCTGTTTTTTTAAATCTTCACATTCTGGGTCTGTCCACATCCACAAGGCTTTAGGGGCTCAGGGGACGGGTGGTCTGGATCCTGAAGGGGGACAGGTCTGTGTTGTGAGATCAAAGATCATGTGAAGCGCCTCGTGTGTTCAGTCTGATGTATGAAGTACTGTCATCAGTTCTCTGGTCCACTGGAGCATCCGTCCTTCAGAAGTGGACATGTCCAGAGTGAGGATCTGCCGGCCCTCCTGGTTCCAGGTTCCTGTAGTGCTGGACCAACGCTGGGTCGGTCCACTCTGTTCTGGAAAGTGTGGATGTGAGATGTGGTCCATCAGTTCCGTAAGACGTCCCTGTGAGGAGAGAAAGGTTCTGGTCCAGGTTGGCCACCAATGGGACAATCTTTTAATGGGGCCCAGGATCCCTGGTGACGCCCCTGCAGTCCTCCATATGTGAGAAATTTGATACCTGTGCCACCTCCTTTGTGTGAAGCTCGGTACTTACTACGTCATGATGGATTGAAAATACTGACATTAATGAGAATCCAGAGTTTGCAGGATGATATGTGAGACACTTACATTTAACGCATGAGTGTGAAGTTATTTGCGATTACCCGTCACAGTCTGAGCAACAGTCGTGAAAACATTTTCTCTCCAAACCAAAGTCTGAACCCGAGCCTCCAACTTTTAATATGATCAAGTGTGCAGTCTTGCATTCCTCCCTGGGGGAACGTTCACACTCATAAATAGTTATTAGACTGTTCCGGAGTATCAGGATAACTTTTATGACTTCTTAAATCTTGCGGCATTCATCTCGAGGATATCTGCCTCCATCTCTTCTCCTGTCAGTCGACGTTACGTCTCCCCCTCTACTGTCCCGATCTGACAGCAGGGTGACGATGAATTTGAGAAATGGCGAGGATACAATCTGGCAATTACTGCCACTTAAGGCTGTTTGTTGACAGCAGGTCAGGTGGATAAATAACCCATGAGCTGTCTTGATTAGGATTCCTGTTACTCCTACAAGCAGTGTTAAGTGATGACTTTAAATTAATGGAAGAAAAATGCACTCCTTTCTTCTAAAAGAGAACTTCCTTTCATTACACGCCCAGATGAGTCGAGGAGGATTACATGGCATGCTAAACATACTTTCCACTCTTTTGCATTCAATTAAAGTTTATCATCAGCGCTGACGCTCAGTCGGGGTTTGTCCTTGGCCCCTCGTGGCACAGGGCCGGCAGGAGCAGCCTCTCGCTAAGGCTCAACCATCTGCGCTTGTGCGTATGTGGACACACACAGGAGGCACTGACTTGAGTTTAATGACACGCTGTGTGAGGAGACGGTGTGTGTGTGTGTACAGGAACAACAAGCTGATAAGAGTCCTTGGGTGTTCCAGCTGGTAGACCTTAAGAAATATCAGGCTGAGATGAATTTGTCTGAATAAAGTTAATTAAAGTTACTTATATGTCTTAAGAAGTTTGTTCTTTAAAGGTCTTTGTCTCTTGTTGGATTTTCAATTAATTTATTAATTGATTAAATAAAACACACATTGGGGGATGCTTTAGAATTCAGAACATGGCTGATATTCATGTCAGAAGTGATATTAAGGGGTGCTGTTGGCCTCCTGGTTAGGTGCTGCCTCATGTGCAGAGGCTGGGGTCCTTGCTGCAGCGGTCACTGGTTCGACTCCTTTGCTGCATGTCATCCCCCACTCTCCGGTCCGTCTCCGTCTTTCTGGTCCTCTGAAAACCTAGTCTAAAAAAATAGTCTTGCATATCTGATCCTGAGGGCTCTGGCATGCCGGATCATAACAGAGCGGCTCCAGTGGAAGTTAACACATTGACTAGAATTTGGTGGAATTCGGCTGTAACTGTACTTCAGCTCGATTGCAGAAAAACTGCCTGCAGTGTCCGCAGACATTATTTGTATATTTCTTTAATTTGCCTCGTGAGCTCAGGCATTGATTCCAATTACTCCACAATACCTTTTATTGACCCAATTCGTCAACCCGATCGATCAATAGGTCTGTCTTTATCAAATACAGTCTTCAGAACCACAGGATCCAGACTTCTAGTTCTCCCATTAGTCCAAATTGGAGACAGTTGATTAAAACACACGTCATATTCATTGTAAAACTGCTTTTATAGAAGTGAGAAACACAGCTAAATCAATTCTCTAAGCTTCTTTTTCTTGTTTACTGGAGAAAACTCATCCAGAGTCAGATAAACGATGCAAAACAACCCGGGCAGCAGCCTGTGTGCTCTGCAGGACTAATGACTCCTGCGTTCTGGTTAATGTGCACACGTACGAGCCCACTTAACAAAATCAAACAGGAGGGAGAAAAAAAAAACATGAGAGACGGGGTCCTGCACCCATCAGCGTCTCATTCTGCAGAGTCAGCTCTCCCCTGCCCATCACCCCTCCCGTCTCTGCCTCTCTCAGTTGCTTTCTCAACCAAAGCACTTTTACTCCTCTCCTCTTCTGTCCCTCCTCCATCTCTCATCTTGATTTCCTTCTGCATCCCTCCTGCATCTTCTGCCCTGCGAAGGGTCTTGCAGCGCTGATGAACAGAGGGCATCCGTCATCTCTTCGCTTTCTCCTTACCCCCCCTACTCTACTCTCCCTCTCCTCCCTCCCTCCCTCCCTCCTTCCTCTCCTCTCTGTTCTCCGCTGACTGTGATCGCTGCACTTCTCCATGCGCTGAGATGAAGAGCGCACACGTTGGACTTACTGCGTCTCAGCTGAGCCAGGTGGAGAGCGGCGGAAAGGGCTGACTCGTCCTGGAGAGAGAGCAGAGGAGAGGTGGGAGGAGTTGACCCTCGCTGCCTCTGTCATCACTTAAGAACGAACCCTTGTTGAAAGACAGGAAATTGGAGTGCCTGGATCCCCGGGATGGGACGCTCAACACGGGTGATACTTGCAGGCGTTTGAGTCATTCTCACCTTGGACTTTGTGATTGAACGGCTTCTGTTGAGTCTGGATATGGATCCGGGGTGACTCTGGATTGTCTGGCTTTTGAATGTGAAGGGATTTGGAATGCTGATGTGGAGCAGCTGAGCTTTGGGACGTAGCATGTTTGGTTTCTCCAAGATGCCAAAGCTGTCAGGGTGAGTGTGTGCTTCATTCTTTATTTCTTCTCCTTGGGAACAAAGTCAAGACAATCCATCTGAGATGTATCTGATTGAAATCATCTTAATGGTGAAATATTGATTTCTTTCAGTGGGATAAAGTCATGCTTTGAGATCATCTTGGAACATCCTCACTTTGTCTAAAAAGTTTTACGCCTCTTGTGACGTCAAGTCTCTGACTTATTCTACTCTCCTTGTGATCAAGCAGAGTCCTCATTCTGATTTCTCTTCCTAGTTGTGTCATCGAACGAAATCCCCACGCTGAGATCAGTAAGATGCAGCTAATGCTGACGTATTTATAGTGACTTAAGGATAACAGAGGCCCAGCAAAAGTGGCGAATGACATGACCTTAGAGATCAAGAAACGAGAGAAGATGGAACAGTGGTTGCAGGAGAGGTTGTGATTGCAATGAAAGAGGTGTAATAAGACAAAGTAGAGCTGGGCGATATTGCAAATGATGTTATCAGGATATTGATAGTTATCACATTGCATTCAGATTAAGCCTCAACTTTACCCTCCTAAAAATCACACGTGTTGTGTTTGAATGAAAAGTATCTTCAAAATCTGACCGCCCCTGTGCTTGAAATGTAAAGTCTTAAGACAGAGACACATAAACTCCACATAACACCATATATGCACACTGCACACACATGTGTAAGTTAATACACGTTTGCATGATCCTCCGCTCGTGCTCTGCTAAGCTCGATGAACATGGCTCATGGTAAATCTTTTAAATCTACACGTTACAGTCAGGGGTTAGCATCTGGAGAGCGTCTTCTAGTATGATCAGAGACAGAGTCAGCACACTGGATCAGAAGAAATCTTCACGTTGTGTCGTAGTGACTTCAGACTCAGTGTTTGAATGAAGTTTGTTGGCATGCATCTTTCATTTAGAAATACATCTTAAAGCGATATGAGTCAGGAGGTTGCAGCTTGGATATGATACAATACGACACAATACGATATGGTACGGTACTAAACCATACAATGAATACATCATATCATGCTGAGTTATATAATGCATTATGTTATGATACAATATGATCGGATACAATACACTATGTAGAGACTCAAGACCTGCACACATGCATCAGCCTCCATTGTAGTATCAATAGATAAGATTGTGTAGCTGCCTCCACAGTAGTATAAATGAATGAATACCAAGAGAAAGAAAGAAATTACATATACAGAGAACACAAACCCCTGGGTAAATTCTTCTGTATTTGTCTGTACATCCTGTATACATCTCTCAGACATCTTTAGATTGAAAGACAAGCTGGCTTATTTGCTGGTATAGAAAGCCTCTTTTAAAATGTTGGTAGGTGAGGACAGGTGTTTCTGTGCTGGTGTATATTATCTATTTATCTGTGCATTGTTTGACCATTATCTCAAACATGGGGCACTTCCTGTGCCCCAGGTTGCTGTGTTTGGGCACCAGACAGACATGAGGGACCATTCCCTGGCCTTAATTGCCCCGGCTTCATTAACTGTGTTCAACTTTTTGGAAAATGTGTCTGCAGGAGAAGATAATATTTCAGTCTGCTCTTAAATAGAGCAATCAAAACAGCTTTAACTGGACTGTTTTTCTTCCAAACATATGTGAGCAAGCTTTTAAATGTGTGTTTTATATGTTTTGGAGTCATAAATTGACGGCTGAGTTTAATAGATAGCTTCTCTTTGTGTCCCAAGAGTTTGTTCCCCTTGCAGCTCACCACACGCTTCAGAGTCCTAATATTAGCCACGCCCACTTGTACACATTTGGCCTCCATACCTTGTTGACAGACTGTAAATGAGTGGAAATTAATAACGGCGCAACACTAACGAGCACTGAGAGAGTGTTTGCATCACTGGCACGTTAGCAGCCCTCTTCCTCGTTCCCAGATGGCGGTTGTGAATCGGCGAGCTGACATCGTGGATTTCCGGAGCCTTCTGTTTGCAGATGGCGTACAAGCCAAATGTGGTTCATAAACTTTAATGAGAACTTGTGGATCATTCGTCACTTTGAATGCTTGTAATGAATCATTCATTGGGAGATGTAAAGCAGCTGCAGCAGGTGAGAGGGACGTGTGCTCGTTGTTCTAGTCTAACTACAACCTAATAAGAGGTTTGTCACACGCATCTGTTGTTGTTGGGAACCTGAACCCACCCTCTCTTCTCCGTCCCGCTCCATGCTTTATGGAGACACAGACCTGGAGGGACCCGGACCTGTATCAGCGTTTGTACTGTGGGAAAATCTTGGCTGGAGTGTGTTGGCATTTGGCAGCGAAACTGGCCAGCAGGGCTTGTTTGTGTTCTGAATATCAGATTACAATGCGGCGTGCCAAATTGCCTTCCGCTTTACGCCAATGCATGCTGCGACTTCAGAGGGCAAAGATCCATTGTACCAAGAGCCATCTGACAAGTCATGACGTCCTAAAGAGGAAGCAGAGTGGCATTCAATTTGAGTGAGTTACAGCAACCAGACTTTAGATTTAATATAAGAACCTCCAACATGGATAAAGGGACAGTTTGTCTTCTTTAACATGTTGAATACAATAAAGAAGAAGTGAGAGGAGGCTGCATCACTGTCTAGGATGCATTACATCTATATATTGCACATGCATATACAGGCAGACTTCCTAATGTGTTGTAGTTGAATCCTGGCTCTTCACCAGCTTGTCCCCGGCCAAGAAATCTGCATAATTCTGCGAAACCACAGAACATTTTCCTTGTTTATGCTCATAATGAAGACATTTTTATCCTTCTTGAAGCCCCTCTGAGGAGGTTTCATGTAGTTGTGAATCAGAGTGAAATTAAAAGTGATGCTTTTAATGACTTCAATGACTGTTGACAGTTTCTAGGCTTTAAACTGCCATGAAGGGGTGACCTGCACCTGCTGGCTAAGTACTTTTGTATTGTGAAATGTTGTTTTTGAACACCTGAGGGCGTCTGCATCAAGATTCTGAGCCGTCAAACTCAGCACACTCTCTGGACGTAAGTCAGAAGTCCACATGTCCGTGGTCAAACTGTCCCTGATGTTGTTGTGGATCTCTTTGTAGAGATCCTAACTTACAGGGCAGGGAGGGATACTGCTGCTTCTTATTTCCTCCATACGCATTTCTTGCAATGATGACTTTTCAATTGACTTAAGAGATTAATTGTGCAAAAACAAACTCTTAGAATACTTGCAGCATGCTTTGCAAGTCACAATCATGTTTTCCTCCTCTGAAGCAGTGAAAACATCCACACCAGTGACGCCATTTTCACTCTATTTTCAGCTTGTTGTGCTGTGCTTGTTCTTCTTTTGTCTCAGCAGCAAGGTATAGGTAATAGAGCATCTTAAGATTTGTATGACAGTTAAAAACAAAGTGATAAATGTCGCTATCCTTACTCTACCACAGAACCTCCATCCTGACCTCCACAGAACATATCTCGTCACCTCCTTCCACACAGAGTCCTCTCCGCCTCGTCCAGCAGCCTGGAGAGTTGGCTCTGTGCGTAAATCACGACTTGTGGAGTCATCCAATATGGACACGAGTCCCCGGCTACAGAGGAAGCGTTCCATAGTGGTCCTCCTTGAACCTCAAAATAGCACTTCCTGGAAGTGGAAGTGGAAACATGACGACTTTATTACTTCTCAGGTTTAGATTAGAATTTGTTGCATGATCCTAACACCAGAAAAGGGTTACTTCCACAACATGTCAGCTTAGCTTAGCATAAAATCTTGAAGCTAAGGGAAATAGCCACATTATCCTTTTTCCATGTTTGAAAAAATTATGATTATCTATATTGAGAAAAATTATATTAAGATAATTATAGTTATTGAAATACCGCCCAGCCCTAGATTATTGGGGTATACAGGGAAAGAAATAGGCTTTTCTGTATGGATATGAGGGCCAGGAGGATTGATCTACTATCCTGAAAACAAATAGCACAATACAGATCTGTATCAATACCCCAGCCCTTCATATAACCCTCTAAGTGAACAGGACTGTGAGTGTTTTTAATTCTAATAACCACACGCTTGGATTCCTTCTTTGCGTTTCTTCGGCGTAGGCGGCTGTGTCTCTGCACAGAGCACATATGTCAGAACGGACCAATCACAGGCTGAAGAGGAGGGAAAATAACATCAGGCCACACTGCGTCCACCCCCCCACTCCATTCCCCTCTGTCTCACTCTGCGCCTGTAACCCTTAAAGTTGCACGATTTTCTTGATTTGAGTCTGGATAATCCTCCTAAGGGATTTGGTCGGTGATCACTGCAGGAGGGGGCTGGCAGCGCGGACACACTGCTGGCTGTTTCATTCAGTGTATGAAATGGCATCACACGTTTTCCCCCCTCGCTCTCCCTCCATCTCTCACCTATCTATCTATCTGCTTTGTACGGCTGCACATCCATCCTCTTATCGGTGCATCTCACCCTGCCTGTGATTCATAAAGAGGATTTATCTCTGAAGCAGGCTGGGTTGTGTTTTCTTTATGCACGCGATTATAAACCTCTTTCTTTCAAACTTTAACGCCACATTTGCAACTTTCTGCACTGCAGCGCGGCAGAGTGACACATTTGTTATCCCTCGGTGTTTATTCGATAAAAAATACCCGCTCTGAATTTGAATACTTTAATCAGTCATTCTCTTCTTCTGCAGGGATTCATTTCCTGGTGAGCCCCAATATTCTTTTATGTTATCATTCCTGCGTTTTACTTCCCATAATTCCATCCACCTCTCTCTCTCTCTCGCTCTCACAGATAACACTGAAAGACTGGAGCAATGCGCGCCGTGCTTCCGCTCCCCTTTTCTACGAGACACCGAAATTCGATCAATTATGCAAATGAAGCAAAACCCATTTTGTCTCTTGCTTTGTTCGGATCCCAACTTCCTTCCCTCATCTCTGAAACAAATAACTTCTCCAACGAGCGTCATCTCCCAATTAAGCTCCCATTCGAAAACAGCAAGCACGCTGAAATCCAAATACAATACCGCCGCTGATTAATGATGCAAAAAGCGGCGCTCTTATTGAATCTTTTCCCCACAGGAGTTCGCCACATGTTCTGTAAACGCAGAGAGAGTCGGACGTACAGCATGTGTTCCCCTGTTAGCGCTTTCATGTCTCATGAATTCTGCATGAAGCTGCTTAGTGCATTATTTATTGGCGCATAGGCTTTAGCTACATAAATGGATAACTGTCGTGTTGTAACCAATTTGTGGGTTTGAAAGTGCTGAGGGAACCTCTTCTAGTCCCTGACGCCCATCATACCACGGCGTGGGATGGTGTTTAACCTCAGAGGAGTCCTTGAGAGTGAAGGGAACAAACCGTCCATGTGTCCCAAGACGATCCACTGAAGTTGCTCAACTTCTTTTATAAAGTTTGACTCCAGTTTAAAGCCCATAGAGGACCCAGGGTCTATATTTGGTTCAGGGGTAGTTAATCTCCCCCCTAAAAATTCCCTGCTTGGGGGGTAGTACTGTTCAAAGGTCCTGGGACTTTCAGGGGGCAGGGCCTGCAGTGCTGAACGTGTCTGATTTGTAGATTAACCTCAGTGTTTTTATTCTGTCCGCAGTCCACAATAACATCACACACATCTGTGATTCTCTTGATTTAGCAGCTTGTAACAGTAGTCTTCTCTCAGCCCTCTGTGAATGCATCTCTCCTGGTGTTACGGTTTTAAAAGTGACCCTGTAAACTGGAGACCTTCAGCTGAACGTGTCAGTGTTTGTGGAGTTTACACAGCTGTTGAAACACAGAGGGAGTTCCTGGGAATGCAAAATAGTTTAGTTTTTATTAAGATTTCAAAATATCCTCATCAGATATTTAATGATGGTCTAAAGACGTTTATGAGGGATGCATCCGGCTGAAAGTCGGCAGTTAACATGGTCGCTGTTTAACTCAAAACACCGATTTGCAGTTCCTTGAGTGTCCACTAGGAGCTGGTCCCACACCAAAGGCACCCCATTGGAGCCCGTAATAAAATGATAAAACCCTTCAGAAGTGTTAAAACTGCACTGCACAATGCAACTTTTACAGATTAACAACTCTTTCAACCACTAATGCTCACTTTGCATATTAAATAGTACTTTTTGGTCCACAGCGGCTTCAGATGAACTCCCAAAGTCACCCAGGAGTCCTTGTTTTCTCTGCTGTGTTTGCAAAATACAACCAATGACATCACCTCCAAATCTATGTTTCTCTTCAAGTCATCAAAAAACTAAAGTCCCCATAGATCCCACCACACACATAGTGCAGAACGAGCGCGCTCAGTGCAACGAGGACTCTCCACAACCACACTCGTACTGTACGTCCCTCCTTGCAAGTGCATGCTCAATAATTGATCAGTCCAGCCGAGTTTCTACTACATACAGTGAGCGTTTTCTGTGCTTGTAGGACAGAAGGAAAGTTAAAAATACCTCCTACATCTTACATTTTTACATCCCCCTCCCTAAGCACACTGCTGTTCTGGGTGAGCTTTACAGCAGGGACGGGGACGGCTCTGTGGAACAGATAAATCAAACATGACAGACGAGATGTGAGTAACAAATTCTTTTAATTAATCTTTAATGGAAACAGTTGAGCGGTGACATTTGATTTCTTTGCTTAGTATTGTTTCACAAGAGGGGTTTCATATCAGAGGGGAGTTCCAGTAGTCTGTGACAAAGAGGTAGAACAAATGGACTTTAAAGTGTACTCTTATGAATTCACCTTTAGATTCGTGAGAGTGATGTGAGATGAATTTGAAACACAACTATTCCCAAAAAGAGGACCGATAACAAACAGATCTGGGGTTTTAATGATGGATGAGCCTGCTCTGAATTCATCCTGTTGTTTGTTTGCTGATACATGTGTTTGTCAAAGAGGCTCGTGGAGTGATTAGTTCTGCTCCAGATACTGTCGCATAATACTTAAGTGCCACTGTGTACTTCTGAGAGCGTCCCACACCTAATGTACTGTAAATGTACACACAGCACAGGATGCATACTCTTGTGTATCTCAGCCTGGAGATGCTAAATTGGGGTTAAGAGTCCTCCAGTGATTGAACATCGCTATTACTTTCCTTAATTAGCTTGAAATGAATTGACTAATTTAATTTACAGTGAATTTAGAAGCTACATCAGTTGAGTTCTACGAGCAGAGCTGGAGTGGAGTTAGAGCGGAGCGGCACGGCTGCATTTGAGAGGACAAAAAGGACTGTGAAACGACTTCCATTGGTTTCAGAGGAGGTGTTTCGAAGACCAATGATGGTGGTCGCCATATTGGAAATGCTGTCTCAACTTTCAGTCCACCATTAGAGAATGTGCTACAACGTGCCAGCCAGTTAAGTCAGCCCCGCCTCTAATTATGCCTCATCATGCAAAACTTGGAACCTTGATATCTTTAAAACAAATTTGTTTTTAAATAATTGACTCCCTGTATTGTATGACTGAATAGAAAGATGGGCTCATTGCTGTGACCATAAAGACAAACCAAATAAGTTTGCGCCATTTACCTGCAGCAAAAAGAGGAAAGAGGGATAGAGGAGAATAAGAGGGAGAGAGAGAGCAATGATAGTGATGAGACGGGTAGTAGTAGCTGTTGCCGCTAGAGTCTGGAACGTCCACTGCAGGAGGAGCCTACGGGACAAGGGAGCTCAGGGACTCCAGAAAGGTCTATGGTTAGTAACTTTAATGAGACAGGGAGAGTTGAAGTAAGTGATGGGGGTGAGATAGGATCCCAGTGTGTCAGTCTAAGCCTATAGCAGCATAACTAAGAGCTAATCACAGCCTGATCCAGCTCTAACTATAAGCTTTATCAAAAAGGAAAGTTTGAAGCCTACTCTTAAAAGTAGAGAGGGTGTCTGCCTCCTGGACCCTGACTGGTACATGATTCCAAAGGAGAGGGGCCTGATAACTGAAGGTTCTACCTCCCATACTACTTTGAGAGACTTTAGGTACGATGAGCAGGCCTGCATGTTGGGAGCGTAGTGTTCTAGATGGGGAATAGGACACTATGATGTTGTGACTTGCGACCGAAAAACCAAGCCGAATGAAAAGGTGTCAGAACAGGACAAGGACCGAGCAGCAGAGCTCCCAGAATTGCCTACAGAGGCTAGTTTCCCCCCCTTTGTTTCCAGTCTTAATGCTAAAGGATAACCATGCCCTGACTTCCACACTCCACTTTGAGGCTGATATCAGTTTTCTCTGAAGACAGCAACATGTTGAAGTAGCGTCTCATTTAAAACGATGTGTGCACATGTGTCATTTCTGCAAGTGCTTCAAACCTCAGCAGCGTGACAACATGTTTACCCGTCTCATATCCAACCCAGCTGCACTTTTCGTCTTCTGCCTCCACTGCAGAGAGAAAGAGAGATTTTCATTCAGACATTGTGATTTAAGAAACAGGACATGAGTGTTTTTCTAGTCTTCATCCCAGTGATCATCATCCTCCTGTGTAATCTTATTTAAAGAGCGTTTAGCTGCACTTGTTCTGCCGCGGTATTTTTAGCCTGCGGAATTATGCCCCAGTGTTTGCTTGCAGATGTTCACGTCAGCTGTGATATTGTCAACCCATGTGTGTGTGTGTGTGTTTTGATTCGAGCCGTAACGAATGAAGTCACTCGGGTGTGTTTAGTGTACACTCACACGCCGTGCTGGCTTCTTTTCACACACCGCGAGCAGATCCGCTGTGCTCTTTAACCTTTCCCATTGACCTGAACCAACTCGATGGAGGGAGTCGATGCACGTTCGTCACTGCATCACGCGAGTACGCTCAACCAACCAGAAACTAACTGGTAGTGAAACTTCCCATCGGCATGACCTCAATTACAGCACTGGTCCATGGCCAAAATATGGAGAGGTATGAAGGGATGTGGCCTGACACAGAGAGCCGGAATAATTAGAGAAGGGACATCTTTACAATCAGTTTCAGGTAGAAGAAGGTGACTTATGAGTGCATGCATTTAGTGGTCTCCTGGTCTTAAGGTAGCAGCTTACACTTGGGTCAATTAAAGGTGCAATGGAGGTATTCTGTCACAGTGTGGAGAAACAAGCAATGAATGTAAGAGCATAGAAGGAGTAAGTTTGCAGCAGTGCACGCTTCAGTCTCAACACTGAGCTCAAGAGCTGTTCAGGTGCAGCTTCAGGTCGACAAAATCCATCGATTGGACAAACAGCCAGTCATCACGGTACCTTTTAAAGAAACATCATTTAAATCTGTCTCTGCTTTCTCTGTGTGTTTTCTGCCCTTTGCTCTCTCTGGGCTTCATGTGGCATTTACAAATAATCAATGGCGTATGTTGTGCTGTGCCGTGGACTGTGTTGTCCCACAGAGACGGGCCGCTGCGCTGCAAAGGTTGGGGAACGAGAATGGGAACAATGTGGCAGGTTGAAGTAGAAGAAGAGGGCCCGGCGTTTTCCATCACTCCTTTATTTAGATGTATTTGTGGATAAAGGGTGAGAACAATGCATCCGTGGAAGGTTAATTCCTTTACAAAGTCATCCATACTTTTTTGATTCACTGATTTATATAATAAAAAGTACGTCGTACTTTTGAACTCTCCTCTTCCCCGTCCTGTGGTTACAACCTTATTTGTATTCCGTCTCCACATCCTTGTATTCTCTGCCAGGTCCCATAAAAACTTTAACTCTCCCGCTGAGATCTGCAGGTTTCACTAGATATTATCGTTCCTAATAGAAATGAACATTTGTAGAAGCACCTGCTGCCCTCAGACCAAACACGTCCGTTCTTTAAGAGGAATACGACCTCTTCTGAAGTCCTTGGTGGAACGTCACTGAGTGGGATTAAGTCATTGAGTGTTTTCTGAGTCTGACCAGCAGCCTGTGAAAATGTCCTCCCAGAGAGTGAGTTTCTGGGAGGACTGGGTATGTGTGGTTCTAGTCTGGTGATCTCAAAGTGTGTCTGAGTGAAAAGAAAAGAGTGCAGAGCTTTTTTAAGTCTACTTTCACTCAAGTGATGCAGTTTGACAGCTTCCAAAAAAGGCTGAAACTTTTAAGACAACATGAAAGTGCCAAAAACTGCAGTTCCTCCAGTGAGCACTTGAGGCTGGCCCCAGAAGTGAGTTAATCCCCATATCCAGTCCTGTTCTGATACCTGTCTTTGCCTCGATAACACAGCTGCACACTCTTTCTTTATTTGTTCATTGAGTTATTAAAGACGTCTTCAGCTTACGTCATTCAACGTAGCCTAACTAGCATTGTTGTAAAACTAAATGCAGAGTTATTCAATGACTCCTAAGTAGCTGCCACCTTTTAACTTTAGCATAACTTTGAATACGCCAACATAGTGATGCCTGAAGAGCAACTTCCAAAACCCTCAAGGTTGCTCCATCCATTCTAAACTCAGTCTGTGTGTGATGCTGATGGGAGCAGAGCAAAACAAAGACGCAGAGGCTGGAGCTTTAACCAGGCCGGACAGCTCTGATTGATGCAGCTGACTGTGTACTTATCGACATAACCCTGACATGTGTTTGTGCTTGTATAATGCTGTGTGTGTATGTCGGCAGATTGAAAGATTATGCGTTACTTTCGGTGCTGCGTCGAGTCGACAATCAGTGTTCCCGAGTTGAAGTGCTGCTGCTGCAGAGCTGATGAAGAGCTCTCCGTGGTCCTGAAATCAGCTAATGAAGGCCTCAAGGATGCAGCGCACCTTCTTTGGTGTCTCTACAAGGAGGTGGTTTTTGTGTTAGGCTTTTAATTGATTCCATCATCGCAGGCTGTTGGCATGTTTCCACATCATGGAGCATTGCTTACATTCCCTGGGTCAGACGTGCTTTAATGATCATGAATAGAAGGCGAGTTCTCGACCTCATAGTTGCAGCAAATATGTGTTTTCATAAACTTGAGTTGTTCTGGTGTTCTCATCGCTAATTCAACTATTTAAAACCCAGAAAAGGACCAAGCCGTGCTTTGTTTGTGGAATTCAGACGCCAGAGCTTGAAAAAACATCAACAGAGAAGAAATATTGGGAGAAGAAATCCAACTTGTTAGTGACAGGAGAGTGCAGCATGCTTTCACTCCCCCTAATTGGTCTAATTTTTCAGTCCTTTTGGTGAAAGACAGTCAAAGTAGTTGAGATGAATTACTTAGTTTTAAATAAGTCTCACCAGAATGTTAAAAAGCAAACTGTGGCTGTGTCTTCATGAGATAGGATTAAGCCTATTTTTCATTGAGCTGTATAAGGGATGATGTATAGTGAGCAGGTGGTTATGCTGACAGAGTGAGCAGGTTGAAATATTGATCTTAAGAGGATTTTATTGATCCATTTACACCAAACACTTGGTTGGAGTACAACCTTTGAGGTGACCGGGACTTCTTCATTGTATTGATGGACAGAATGTAATATTAAAAATATCCTGCATGTTTTTTTAGCACACTGAAGCTAGCATTTTTGCCACAGTGTCAACAGGCAGAGATGAAATATGCTGCACTCCTTTCTGCAGATTGATTTAATATGATGTATGTGATATTTGTTAATAGTAATACTGAAAAATAAAATAAGATATAAATAGAGGAAAAATTAAAATAGAAAAAATGTTAGTTGATGCATGATTTAAAATAAAATAATGAAGGGAAAATATATGTGAATAAATTAGAAATAAAATCATCACTTCACCTTCAATCAATCATGTTGTTATGAGGTTTTGACCAATCAGAATCAAGTATTTAACAGATAACAAACTTGCTAACAAGACTTTCTGTACAATACGTTTATGTAGATGACTTGAAATCGGCATTTTAAGCCTTCAATCATGCGTGTGTTCACAGTATAGCTCTTTCGCCATTATGGACTCTATCCAGCAAGGTTTGCAGCACATTGAAGACGTCTACCTGATGTTAAGAGTCAGTTTGTGCACAATTTATTTGCCCTATGAGCTCATCTATAGGTTAAAGAGACTGTATTGAAATGACTCACTGAGGACATTAGCATTTTAATTGGAAGACAAACAGAGAGGAGTCAAACACAGCAGCAGCAGAGGGGACGTGGTCAGCAGATAGCCAATGGAGGTGTGTTTTTTATTTAGGAAGGGTGGATTTTAAAAGGATGAATGAAAGGAGGAGTGTTTTTTATTGCATTAAAGGAATCTGTGCTGTAAGTGCTCCTAAAGCCTCTGCAGCAAATAACCAGTTTGTGAAAGTCTTGCAGTTTTTCTACATCTCTCCCTCATTCCATTATGCCCAAACATCCCCGCTCTGCAAGATGTTCAGCGAGCATGCAGAATCTTCAAGGCGTTACATAAAAAGAAAGTGAGTGTCCACATCCCTCCGTGCATGTGTCGATGCGTGCTGAGAGCCAAAGCATGTCGTCTTCGGCTCGTAAAGCTAAATAAAGTGAGAGTACTTCCAGGGCGACTTTTAACAACGTGCAGCTATGTTTCATTTATGAACAGTGCAGAGTCATGGAGAGTGAAGGAGGGAGGGAGGGAGGGAGGGAGAGGGTGAAGGAAAGGCAACAAACAGAGAGGAGGGTTGGAGCTGTCTCGCTAGGAGCTAGGAGTGCGTTAACTTGGAGCATTAATGAGCGTAATGTGGAAGACAGAGAGGGGAAAAAGTTCCATGTCAAGCAAATTAGGAAATGTCAAGTGACACATCAGTGCCAAAACTAAATACTCTGTGACAAGAGTGAGGGGGAAGAGAGGGCTTAAAGTTGAACTCTCTTTGACTCTCTTTGTTAAAGTCAAGTTTAAAATCTGGACCGATGTTTCAAAGACTCTGTAAGACAAAGAGAGGACAGGCGATGTGGATCGGATCAGGAGCTTGGCGTGTGTCGGTTGAAACATTAATGAGCATAATGAAGAACACTTAAAGGAAAGCTCCATTAGCAGTCGATTAGGACATCTCTTGCCAGTAAATTCAGCTTTAAATTAAAGTTAAAGTATTGCATATTTGTATGGGTGCTGGGGACAGATTGCAACATGCTCTCAAAATTCAGCACCATGGACAGCGCCAAATTAGAACCGTGGGGGCGTTTTGGACGCAGTCTGGCTGTAAAGTTTTATAAAGGCGGTTTTAGGGAACAAGCTGTACAACAAATGGACTGTTGATCACATTAATTATTTTACTGGCAGGAGTATTTCAAAATAATGGAGACAGAAATGATGGTGTTCAGACAAACTGGAGGTCCAAATAGGCACGCTCTGATTTTCTTGTCATTCAGAATTGCATATATAACCAGTTAGTCTTAAGGTGAGAAAGCACTCAAAAAAATAAGCTCAATTTATTTAACAAGGCCAAACACTGGATCACATTATTCTGTTGCTATGACATATATAAGTTACTAGGTAATGTTTGTATTTGACCAGTTTCTTATCCTTTTAACTTATATGTTTTCTTCTTCTTTTGCTATTTAATGCAGTTAGCACTCTTCTTCTTCTGTTACTTAATGCGGTTAGCAACTAGCTTTTAGATGCTCAGTAGCCACCGTCTGGTGGGAATACTGTATTACAACCAAGCACCGGTAAAAAAGATGAACATTTTTACTTTTAAAATGAGAAAATATTCAAAGTAATTCTTCCATTTTTACTTATATTCGAATGTTCAAAAATCATGTCCCATCCCAAGTTACTATCTCCATTCTTGCCATCTTCTAGATGAAGATACTCCCTATCTGAGACACATTATTTTAGATAGATGACATCTCTCATTTGTGCTTGTTTACATCTGGGTTGTAAAGCGTTACAGCCATAGCTATTAACAGGAGCTACAGCCAACAATCCCTAGACCAAGTCACTCTCCTTTAACAACCTTAACAACCTGAACATTGTCAAAATAACTAGACGCACTAAGTTACTGGCCAACAAACCAACACTTAGAGCATCCATATACACATCAGTATGTCAGTGCAGATCTGTTATTAGTGCTTCTTTTCAATATAATAACTTCACCAAACTCAAACCAAAGTTTGTTTTTGTATTTGCTGTCATAAGTTGATAAACTGCCTCCAATTTGCTTTTGACTGCATGTCCTTTGTCTTCAACCCATTTCTGCTGACATCCATGAGACAGTATTCCACAGAGTGCATGCCATCAATCTGCATTGTTTACCTTGACTATAAATCAGTTATTTACGTCTCTATTTTTCACTCTGCTTCTTCTTCTGAAGAAGAAACCCTCCTCCCTGTTTTTTAAAGAAGCCTGAGTGTTTAAAACGAAACCTCCTGCTGAGTCTGAAGACCCAAAACACGCACACTGGGAGTTACTTCAGGATAATTATGAAGTTCTACAGATTTCCCCTCTTCTCCTTTTTAGCGTTGCGTGTTCAAAAGAGAAGTGTGAAATCTCAGCAAGTCTCTGGGGTCCCTGGAGCTGAAATATTTCCAACTGGAGTAGATTTTCCTTAAGCACTCAAGTCATTATATCAGTCTATAAAGGAATGAGTGAGAGCCAACACTCTTCTCTTTAATGCAGACTCAGCTGACATGTTTAAATGAATACACGGAGAAGGAAGTGACCCTGATTTACATCATCTATGTATATTTCACAGCGCTCCACCCACCACTTAACCTACATGTCCTTGTGTGCTGAGCGAGGTCCTCGGCATACAGCGGCTCAGCTTTTATATAGATGAATAAGAGTCTGCCATAGAATGCAGCTGGAGTTTAAATTAGCCTAGTTGCTCTGTAGAGTGTAAAGTGGTGAGAACAGGCAGGGGGAGTTGAGTTTGCTGCTACAGGCGGGAGTAAACATTGTCAGAATGTAGGCTAAAGCGTCTTCTGAGAGCTCTTTGTGCAAACTCAGTCAGTTGGGATAAAGATCTGAGGGGTTCTTACAACGTTTAATGTCCCATTTTTAGTTCCTGTGTGGTCTTTTCAAACATGCAAGGTTAGACAGAATTCCCTGTAGCCTCAGAAAAATCTAAAAGAAGCCTCCTCAGTGGCTTCAATCCCAAGGCTGGCTCTTGGATTCTTTCCCTTCTTGTTAAAAGTGCAATTAAAACTCTGAATTGAAGAGTGTGCCAACAAAGGTCAGTGCCCAAATGCCCCGGATCCCTCTCTTCTGGTCTCCTGATTCTCCTTTGAAGAGACAGCCAGACAGAAGCTGACTAACGCTGGCGTTCAGTGGCTCAGTCCAGACCAGACATTAGTCAGATTCTGGACCCAAATAAACGACAGAGATGTTTTAGATTTGGAGCGAAAAAATAGAGAGAAATGGTCATAATCACAGGAGATGGTACGATGCCCTGAAGGTCAACTGCACAAATATTTAATTAGCTGAAATTATATTTCATTGAACACCAAAACTATTTCACTGATTGTAAAAACATTTCATTCGCACAAAAATATTTAATCTAACAGAAACATTTCACAGAATTCATGATTATTTCAGGAAACACAAACATTTAATGGAATTTGGAAACTTTGCTCCTAATATAAAAAAATTAATCCATGTATATATAACTAAATAAATGAATAAATAATTCCCTAAATAAATAAACTCATAAATAGATCCATTAATAAAAAAATGAATTTCCACACTAACAAGACTAAACAGCCATCCATCCATTTAGCCTTGCTGTCTACAGTTATCACTGCACATAAATGCATTTTGAAATTGGCTCTTGAACGTCAGAATTCTCCACGAAAGCCACAGCAATCATATTCACTGACAAAATCTAATAAATGCCAGAGAAAGAGGGTTTCTAATCCACTCCGCTGGACTTTTATCCGTCAGGCTTCTTTGTGTGCGCTCCTGTAGATGTTACCTCAGCTGAACCCTGTTTAGGATTACTTCACTGCACAGTAAAAACCCAAATCAAAGCTGCAGTAAATGAGAAATTAAACATTTGTTGACATGCACCCGGAGCTGAGTGTTTGGGGCAGCGCGTTCTTGCTGACTGAAGTATGTGGGAGCTGAGCGGGGAGGTTTGAGCCAGCTGGCTTCAGTGCTTTCTGTGATTGGGAGGTCTGACATATGATGCAGCAGAAAAACATCCTGACGAGATACAGTACCCACCAGCGTTTGTTGCTCGCTGAGGAAGGGCGATTATTGGTCTGTTGGGAGTTATATTTGGAGGCGATGCTGCACTGGTTTGAACAGTTTCTCTCTCACACAGCGACAGCGCTTATGCAAGAGGTTGTGCCTTCATCAGTTGGATTCAGTCCATGTTCTTAGAGGTTTAAGAAGCTAATGAAGAGACAGAGGAGATCAGTATCAGAAGTGGCAACGTGTGAAGGAGTTATCATGACAAATCAACCAGGAGGATGAGGAGGATGAGTCGTTAATCGAGCGGGGGGCATCATAAAGGCTGAAACACGGTTGACGATGACACATGGTCTCTGGAGGATGGTTTTACCCAACAGGCTTTGTCCCCAGTGAGCAGATAGAAGAGTTAAAATGTGCACTACACATGAGAGGTTAGCATGGTAAATAGCATCAGCATTGGTGTGTAGTTTGTCCTCTTGTAAGTACATGAAACGACCGCAACCTAGAACCACAAAAGTATTAGCAAGTATTAATTTCAGTCTGTTTCATAACCAGCTACGAGCTCCCCTCAGGAGCTTTGAGCTTGCCCTGGCAGTCCCTCTTTATCCTATCTGCTGTCAAAACACATCAATTGATCTGTCCTTTACAGTACGTAGAGTTCATTCAGTCACATTCATTTTAAAGCACTGTGAGAGTTTCTACAGCCGGGTTTGAAAATGTGTTTGCGTTCATGTACAGTTACATTTGAAACAGGCATATACACAGTATGTTTACGTCAGGGAAAGATTAAGAGCTTGGTTGAGTTTTGTTCAGACGTCAGCAGAAGTGTGAATGACTGAGATATTGATCTGTTCTTCTAAAATAAACATGGATTAGACAAAAAAACAAACACTTCTAAGTCAATACACCGGCCTTTCAGCTTAGGCAACCCTGAGAACAAAGCTCTGCTGAGCACAAAGCTCAGCTGCATGAATCACACTGAAGTAATACTGCGTAGGTCATTCAGGACTCAGGAGGCAACTATTTATGATATTAATGCTCATTAAGCCTAATTTCAGGGTGCTACCTGATTGGTTGGCCGTCTTCAAGGTTTCTGTAGGACTGAGAATGGTATAGCTTCTCAAATATGACACATCTCTGAGTGAACCAGATTATGTAGGGATTTTAATAAATCTCTCTGATTGAATTGATTGTACTTCCGCCCAGCATGTATGTATCAGAGCAGATCTGTATTGATAGAAGATTAAGGACTGTTGGCGTCCACCCAAAGCCTCCTTCGCTGGTATCTTTGGCAAGGACGTGGGTAAACACTGAAACACGATCTGTTTGAATTCCAGCTCAGTTGTTCTTGTTGAGGGTCAAACAGGAGATGCAGACGTACTAAGACCTTGCAGTGTTTGTCATCCATATCATTTGATTAGTTCCTATTTAACCTCGATCGTTACACACTGTACAGGGGGTGAATTTTTTCAGAATCTGGCAATTTCAAAGATATTAAGATAACGAGTTTTACAGTATGAGAGGTACAGCTGACTTGCCTGACAGGCGGGGACACTGTAGCTGTTGGCGAGGAGGCTTAAAGCCCTCCTCTTTACCTAGACAGCAGTGGCGGTTCTGGGGAGGGGCCAACAGGGGCGAGTGCCCTGTAAAACTGAACCTGGACCCCCCTGTGGCCCCCCCTCCACACCAAACAAATATTATTAGTTGGGCATAATGATCAAGAGCAGAAATAGAGCTATGAAATGCTTCTGTAAGGGCTGAAACAGATGGGATATTGATTTAATTTTGACTTGCAGTTGTAGTCAAAGTCATACTGATAACATTTGACCTTTTACTTGATGTGTTGATCTTTCTTTCATTACTCACAGAACCAATCAGATGCCATTTTTTCTAATGGAAACCAATGAAAGTGACTCTTTCTGAGGACGAGCAGATGTAGTGAAATGAATGGCGTCCAGGTGAACTCCAGAGTCAGATCCACTTGCTGCTTCCTGCTTTGAAGCTCCATCTCTGATGCGGCGGCGGCTGTCCACACACATGGTCGCTCTCTGAAAATCCTCTTACTCCACACACACACACACACACACACTCACACACACATGCACAGTTGCACACACTGCCGTCTCCCCTCTCATTTTCCCTCCCTATCTGTAATACACACACACAAAATACTCATCCTTCCTCACACACACACAGCGTGGATTTGTTTTCTCTGTGATGAGAGGGATTATGGGATAAAGGAGGCGAGGCCACGCCAGTTTAGTTCAGTTTGGACCAAAGCTGCTCTCCGCTGCAGCACAATGACAAACGCAGATGAATGTCTGGATACACACTGGAGATCTGCACAGGCGTTAGCGCCGTGGCCTCTGTGTGTTTTGAGCATAAGAGCCTCTGATTGGGATTCTGAAGTGGCGGAGTTGTTTTTCTTTCGGATGAGTGAAGATCAGGAGAGGAGCGAGCGTCTGGCTGGAATCTGCGTATGGCGACAGAATCAAGAGGAGCTAGATTCAAACCCCAGAGTGTTGGAGCTGGCTCGGTCGGTTCAGAGAGTGACGTGAAATCTGCTGTTGGCGTTAAGGGGAGCTTTAAAGTTATGTCTGTTCCTTGAGCGCGGCCTTTTCTTTCTCACACACTGCGAGCTATGACATAACTGCCTGATGAATTCAACCCACCCGCCGCACGACATGGGACTCGACCAGCTGGATTCCTACGGTGATGACATCCTCATCTAGTACGCCCTTTCCTTCTACTTTTACTCACCAATGAGGCCTCGTCTTACACATGATGTCTGAATTCTGGCACAGTAATGAGATTGATCTTTCCGTTTGTTACTGTTGCTGTGCATCCCAGAGTTGAGGTCAGGACAGTGGAGTCGTCCTCGTGGTTTATGGCCGTGAGAGGAAGTGTGCTCTGGAATAAATCAGAGGAGAAAATGAAGATGCTCACACTCAGTCGCATTTCTCTGCCTTGATGAGCTTTTATTGCAGGTGTGATTATTTCCGTGGAGAGTTATGGGACGGGCTCCTTATGGGCCGTGCATGAGAGTCACTGCAGGGATAGACTTGTATTTAAATACCACGATCCTATCCCAGCTCTGAAACCTGCAATCAGCTGCAAATCATCGCTTACTCTATCATGCATGCACACATTTCACAGAGCAGCGTACATGCAGCCATTGATTGCCTATGCAAAGATCCGATTAGCCATTATTTGACTGCGGTTGATTGCACTAAGCAGGGATATCTCACACCGAGAGCCACACACCGAGAGACATGAAGTCTCTCTAATTGGACTGCGAGGGATCAGAACTGGAGCTGAGCAGGGAGACTTTGAAATTCACCTTTCAGGCTTTACTTGAAGGAGTTTCCTCGATAGAAGACGGAGACAAGTGCAGCTGTGTTTAAATGTTGCATGGTGGTTCTTTTCTTGTGAGTGGTCAAAGTAAGGTTTCTTCTGGTAGTCGTAGAACTAAGGTTTTATACATTTGGGCTACGATAAAACATGATTTAGCTTCCTCCACAGCAGTATAAATATATAAAAGACATTAAACAGGATCAAAACAGACTTCCTCTGCTGCAGGGAATCGTTAAATTTGTTTAAAATCGCGTCCTTCACATTGAATCTGCAACTCAATCACTTCCTCCAAACTTACAGGAACAGATCCATGTGCCGGACCAGAATCTAATCCACCTCTCCTTCCTGTTTCAGCCATAAGAACAAAATGTCCGGCTGGCCGCCCCCTGGCCCAGGCTCCTGGAGCGGACTGCAGGGGCCTCCGTACAGCTGGGAGAGCATGAACAGCAGCAGGGAGGGACAGCACTTCCTCACCAAGTACGTACATAGTAATCACTGACACCTGTGTCTCTTAAAGTAATGTGATTTAAGAATTTCCATCTCAATCTCACGGATATAAACTCCTCAAATTCATTTATTCCAAGCATCATCTGACATTAACTTTCCTGAACGCACCTCCTCCTCTGATTTATCAATGTAGATTAATCCCATCGTTCATTCAGCCGGTGTAAAGGCACATTTTGCATCTGCCACTACCACACATGCTCTCACAGGAACTATCCATCGCAGGGTGATTTAGCATGCATGCGTGCAGGGCCGGTTGTGTGAGTGTATTGGTCCTGCAGGCGTAAACTTTCCGTCAGGTAAACATGCACATCTTCAGCTCGGGCTGTCATCACATCAGGCTCGGTGTGCAGAATCTTTTACACAATTATTCCAGAGATGTTTGAACTCTGTGGATCTGAATCTGAATGCTCTGATTAAATAGAGTTGTTGCTTAGTCTGAATGAAAGATTTAGATTGCTGGCTAGAAGAACTTAGGTTGGCCGACTCAATGCCTCCAAACATGGGGCGCATAGTTATCTGTCTGCAGAATGTGTCTGATTTTAATGAGCTGTGATGGATCAGTTGGCATCAGCACCTAGAATGTTGATGCCCAAAGTACTCTGTATGTAACAATCAAGCTTTGGTTTAATTTGATTGAAAGATATGAAACAATATGCTACCATATGACATGATGAGGCATGATACCACACGCCACGATATGATATCACATGACAGGTTACTGTCATTAGTAGACGATACCACACCTCATGACACGATAGGATATCACCCGTCACAACACGATAGGATACCACATGCTAGGTCACATCACACCATGATAGGATACCACATGCTAGGTCACATCACACCATGATAGGATACCACATGCCAGGTCACGCCACACCATGATAGGATACCACATGCCAGGTCACGCCACACCACGATAGGATACCACAAGTCACAACGCGATAGGATACCACATGCCAGGTCACGCCACACCACAATAGGATACCACATGCCAGGTCACGCCACACCACGATAGGATACCACAAGTCACAACACGATGGAATGCGTTCCTTGAATGGTTTCCTTTTGCCTCTCTCATATCATCTACTCACTTTTCTACTTCTTATCATTTTCACTTTCCTCTCCTCCTTTCCCTGCAGTTCTTTTCCTCCCCATCTCCCCCCTCTCATATTAAACCCTCCCCTCCTCGCCTCATAAAGAAGGAGTTTAATATGACAGGGCAGACAGCTCTGGTTCTGTGGCTTTGTTCTCAGAGAGAAGCTGTTGGCTTTAGAGGAGGTGACACAAGACGGAGTTTCACAACTGGATTTCTCTGAGCGAGGGGGAGAAAGATTAAAGAGGGAGAGTGAGGAAAGCTTGATTGAATTAACTACATTGGACAGGTAATGATGCTAACCGGAGCAGACGTGGAAAGTTTGAGAAAACTTTCCTCCACTGGAGTTAGTATGAGAGCCTTTGAAGGGCCTGTGAGCTGTTAGCTGGGCTGTTGTTGTTGCAGTTGACGTCACAGATCACAAGTTTACTCTTAAAGGGTCACTTCTAAATAAAAGAAGCACCTATAGTAGGATTTTTATGATAGATGTAGCAGTTTTGAACGTTTAAAAGCTATTCTTAAGGGTTGTGTGTGTCGGGTTTGAATATAACAATCTCCACGTCTGGCATCTGTCATTATGACCCACGACCCGCCCTCTAGGAGGTCAGGACACAGGGCAGGCAGAAACAAATCTCCTTGAGCAGATATTGATAATGAAACAGGTCATTTGGTTGTTGAGTTCAGCTTCAAAGCCCTGCCAGATGTTTCTCCTGTCAAGTCTCAAACACCACTTTCTGGTGCATGCAGGGAGCCGAAGTCGTCCAGGCGACAAGGGAGCTCAGGGACTCCAGAAAGGTCTATGGTTAGTAACTTTAATGGGACAGGGAGAGTTAAAGTAAGTGATGAGGGGAGGGGGGTGAGATAGGGTCCCAGTGTGTCAGTGCACCAGTTCCCTCAGCAGTCTAAGCCTATAGCAGCATAACTAAGACCTGGTCCAAGCCTGATCCAGCTCTAACTACAAGCTTTATCAAAAAGGAAAGTTTGAAGCCTACTCTTAAAAGTAGAGAGGGTGTCTGCCTCCTGGACCCTGACTGGTACATGATTCCAAAGGAGAGGGGCCTGATAAGATTCTAGAGGGGGGAATAGGACACTTTGAGCTCTTTAAGATACGATTATGTTTGCAGGAATTCAGGAACTGTGTTTGTCAATGTACTTTTGCAGAAAGGAAGCCTCTGTATTCACTCACGTACACTTAAATAAAAGAAACAGCCAATTACCACAGGTACAGATTGATCTCTGTCTTCATGTCACAGAGCCTCTGTTGTTTGCACAGCTGGAGTAAACGATGCCTTGTAGCCAAGGTTAGCTAAGTCTTTTAAGCTTGTTACATAACTCTAACGTGCCACCCTTTGTCCTAGACTGTATTACATCTTTTTCTGAATTATGGGAGTAATCCACTGAAGTCCTTTGAAGCTTGCTTGGGGTAAAGGACTACACTGTATAAATATGTTTCTGTAACCTCAGCAGAACCGGACTTGTGGGAATGATGAACTTAGGCTCATATTTTGTAACGGCAAACTTGTTTTCAGTTAATTCTTTCTTTAATATTTGTTAGAAATGGGGAAGTTGTATGACTAGGCATTACAGGGTTAAAGTTACAGAACACCTCTCCTTATAGTCAAGGGATTTTTAAAAAGTGACTTAAATTTGAACTACATTATAAATAAATAAATACAATTAATTAAATAAATAAATAAATAAAAAATGACTAAGATTTGAACTAGATTATAAATAAATAAAGTAAGTAAGGTGAAATAAACTGTTATAATAATAAAACTCATGTAAAGGCGAGACTAAAAACAACACTTATGCACAACAATACCCTGAATCATCCTTTATGTTGCATGTACGTTCACGCTCTCCCCATTCATCCACGAGTAGCTCCAATACCAGGCTTTGACCTTTTGTATTCAGCTTTCTCCTGACCCGCTGACATCCAAGCTCTGCCCTCCTGTGAGGATTAAACCCCCTCGCCCCTGACAAGGAAGATGAGCCTGCAGCACATATTGGAACACGCTTCATCACATTAGACAGATTTAGTTTGAGGTTTTCCTGTGCCATATGCACAATACAGATCAATGTGAGAATGAGAAAGCGCAAGAGGGGGGGAATACGATTGGAGGTGGGGCAGAGATTGACTCTGATCCGGATTGGTTGGAGATAAAGTCGCATGCCCCTGACATGATTCTTTATCAGGGCAGATTTAGAAAAAGCTGCAGGTGTATGTATGTAGATTGTAATATCCATATACAGAATCAGGAAACAATGCCACCATGCAAATAAAAGATAAACACTTTGGAGGTTAACGCTAAAATCTGCAAACAAATGATCTGTGACTGTGAAGGTTAGGATGGATTACACAGGAAATGCATTACCTCCACTGGACAGATGAAGATGGAATGGACTTACGCCAGGTAACAATAGACACTCAGGGCTGAACTTAATGTGCAGAGGGGAAGCAATGGCTGCCAAGGGAGCCTTTTAAGCTGTGAAGGAGGGAGGGCTGGAAATAAGAGACAGAGAGAGAATGAGTTAACCCCACTGAAAGCGTATCACCTCTTAATTAACAGGCACTCTGCATTCTCTGTGTCCCGGTCGAGACAACCGTCTGAGGTTCAGCGAGCGGGAAGCTTTAATTTAATGTTGGGCATTTACATTTTAGTGGCGCTCTCTTCCTCGATGACTTGCAGGAAGGGAAAGAAAAGGATGATGTGGAGTTTGAACCGATATTAACACGTGGTAATGTTGGTGGCCCTTTAAGATAGAGCGATTCTGCATCCCAATATGGGATCAACAAAGTGCCTTTAAAAGGTGAAGTGCAGGATTAACGTCGTTAGCGCCAAGAGTCATGAAGTGGTGACGTGTTGAGTCAAACACAGACATATACTTAGAGATACTTGGTTTCTGTTGCAGAGTTGGTGTTGCGGCCTCAACCTAACTTTCAGTTGACCTTGCAAGACGCAGAGGTATGGAATTAAGGCGGATAGAGGGAGATGAAGAGAGAGAGAGGGATGATAGTGGTGAGATGGATAGTAGTAGTTGTAGCAGCTGGAGTCTGGAGCATCCACAGCTGGAGGAACCAACGAGACAAGGGAGCTCAGGGACTCCAGAAAGGGCTATGGTTAGTAACTTCACAGAGGTGAGGAAAAACTTCCTTTAACAGGCAGAAACCTCCAGCAGGACCAGACTTATGTCAGACTCACATCTGCTGAGGCTGAGTTGGAGAGAAGGACAGAGGGAGATGAAGAGAGAGAGAGATGATAGTGATGAGACGGAGAGTAGTAGTTGTAGCAGCTGGAGTCTGGCACGTCCACAGCAGCAGGTTGGAGGAACCTACGGGACAAGGGAGCTCAGGGACTCCAGAAAGGTCTATGGTTATGATGTGGTGACTAGAGACACAAATATCTTTATTCACATCCCTCTTCTGCTCTTCTGTTCTTGTGAAAGAATAAAAGAAGTGTTGTGACAAACTAGAAGCCTACCACTGAGCAGACCAGATCATGCACCTGGTCTGCTAGTGGCATATTGTTGGCCGCGCCACATGCTGCTGACCTACCGTCATGTGGCGTGGCATGCCGTTTGCCACTCTCAGACATATGTACTTAATTAAACTGAACTGTTCAAGTCTTAAATAAGGATAAGTTGTCTTAGAAGAGGTCCCCAGACTAGATTTCCAGCTCCTCTAAGCATTAAAAATGAATCATCCTGACTTGATTTAATGACGGGTTCACTTTTATGTAAAACAGTCCACAGACTTTCTTTTGTTTGAAGCAGATTGGTTCCAAGTCACAAATCTTGTTCCTCCTCTGAATGCAGGATCTGTCCTCTCTCTTTTCTAAGTGGCTCTTAAGCATAAAATGTTTTCCCAAAGACAAAACCCTGAGCCAAGACTCTGATTTATGAACAGCTGATCGAATAGCTATATTCAATCATGCTAAGTGTAACCTCTTCTAACGCAGCCCAAACTTATTCCTACTGTAGGACTGAATCCCCTGATTGGATTTTAATGTGCAGGGGATCATTTCCTGCAGGATGCACTCCTTTAACAAGTGTTTGCTGACTCATTCTCACGTCAGGAAATTCAACTGAATTAAAGTCAGAATGTATCACAACATGTTCTTTCATTTCTCCTACAGCCAAGTGTCCACGAGCAGCTCCCTGGAGGAGGTCCACCTGGACGGGGTCCCTCCCGCCCCTCGCCTGGTGGAGATGAGACGGGATCCGGTTCTGGGCTTCGGCTTCGTGGCAGGGAGTGAGAAACCGGTGGTGGTCCGCTCCGTCACTCCAGGTGAGCATTAAAGCTGATGTCTGTGCAGCACCTCAGGGAGGAGCCGGGGTCAGAGAGGATCAAATCTGATGCTTGATTGAAGGAAGTGCAGACAGAAAATATTCAATTTAAATAATTTGTCAATGTGTTTGGCTTACTTCCTGTTGCTTTCAGTTCCTTTTCTGTAAGCATAGTAATGTAAGGAATTACCACAAAGCATGAAAACAGATGCATTCATTGTAACTTAACGTGTAAAACAAGAGGATTTTAAACTCAACTAAAATGACATGCTCACTTATTTATACAGAAACAAAGTCAGTGTCACATTAGACTTAGCTTGGTCATGTGACCCTTTATCTTAGAGCCCTTCTCTCTAAGACATTCTTAACTTCTCCTGTCTTTAATATGTTGGAATCCTGCATTAAGGCATGCTTACCTCCGTGCATAAGTTTGCAGAAAGACAGCACGCTTTAATTATGAACACCAGAGTATTCATTTCATAATAGATGTATTTTTCTCAGAGTTGCAAGTTTCACTCCCCATCTTTTCTCATTTCAAACTCCTACATTTATAGAACTCAACTCAGTGAAGTATGACGATACCAGACTTTAGTAATACCTGAGTAGAAATTCAATTTATACACTCTGTTATTGATGATGCAGGAAATAAAGATGCATGCTCACACTCTCATGTGTGTGCATGCAGGAGAGAGGGAGGAGCATCTGGTGCTTTACTTAAAGGCATCTCAGCCGTGCACAAGAGGGGAACTTGCAACTCGACAGCCATCAGACCAATTTCTATACTTAGTTTAGTTTATTTTTGAACAGACAGTATGTTCTCAGTTTGAGCTTACACTGAGACCTGCAGACCTACCTCTGAGGTCCAGGTGTAGCTGTTAGAATAATCCCAGTAGAAGATTTGTTTTGTTAGCCTGTTGTCTGGCATATTAATGAATCTATTCCACAGTCTCACCATGTCGCCCATATGCTGTATGTCACATGGTTCCCATCCCATGTTACCATACAGTGCAAGTTTGGGGACATTTTTATGCACACCCAGAAAACTCCTAAAGCTGTATCTGCAGAGTCTGAGAGAACTTTTATTCCTTCATCAAAAGAGAGATGTTCATCTACAGGGAATCCAAGATATTTGTATTCATCAGTGAATCCATTTACAACACCAGTATACTACTGGATGATCTTTTACAGTTGAGTCCTCCTTTGAGCGTCAGTCTAAAATGTATTAATTTGGGACTGACCTCAACTGCCTTTATTTCCCAGTCGATAAAACATGAATGGAGTGACTTTGGAGTTTTAAAATCAGCCAGAACAAGAGATTATTCTTGCTGCAAAAGTCTGGGCACGGCTTTATGTGCCATGAGATTAGTATCAATCAGACACCTGCACGAAAGCACATAAATCCAAGTGTTTGCATGTTGAAATAACACACTGAGTGCTGTCATTAGCTGCTCCTCGGTGTTTAAAGAATGCTAATCAGTAACAGTTATTGTAATGAGGGTTCAGGAGGAAGCCGTGCAGCTTGGTGACCTCAGCGGAGAAAATGAGCTCAGATTGATGTTGTTGTTTTTACTTGAAGTATTGTTTGTGTTGGTTAAATGGCTGATTTCCAAATTGCCGCTCCCACTCTTGTGTTGTCACACTCACACACACACAAACACAAACACACACACACACACACACACACACACACACACACACACACACACACACACACACACACACACACACACACACAGATCAGGGGTCTCAATTATCATTCCTGAGTAGACAGATGAACTGATGAATATTACATCCTGAGGCATTCATATAAGACGCTGCAGACAATTCAACCACTTCTCTTTCAGCAGAGTCATCAACCACAGCTTGTTCTCATGTTTGTGTGTCAATGTGTGTGTGTGTGTGTGTGTGTAGGTGGTCCGTCAGAGGGGAAGCTGCTCCCGGGCGATGAGATCATCATGATCAACGACGAGCCCGTCGGTTCGGCTCCCAGAGAGCGAGTCATCGACCTCGTCAGGTGATCGCTCAAACCTCGTCGTCTGTCACAATCAGAGCGCTCAATCTGTCACAAAGAATGTCTCATGTCTAATCCCTGCACTACAGGTAGCTGAGGACCTCAGATTTAAAGGGCCAGTACACCCAGCTCTTCTCAAATCCTGCAGCCAGAGTTGGGATTAGTTATTATGAATTTAAATGTGTTTGTTTAACGTCCCAGAACTATGGGGAACTCTAATGAAGTCCTCCTCAAGTATGAGTCATTCTTTAGTCCTGTGTGCATGAAGCTGACATCCTCCCTTTGCATTCAGATAGTTAATAATCAGCATTAATAAGGAGAAGAGAAAGCTCTCTGCACACAGATCTGGTTCACTGGGGATGCTTTCACATGTAAATGCTTAACAGATGTGTGTGTGTGTTTATGGTTTTAACTGCATCTACTTCTACGTGCTGATTGCCAGAGGCGTTTAATTTCATTACACACAAGCTAATCAAGTCCCTGTGTTTGATCTGCCTTTGTTGTTCTCTGTCCTTGTTGTTGTTGTCTGCTGGTTTTGTTGACACTCTGATCTGTTGTCTCCTCGCCTCAGGAGCTGCAAAGAGTCCATCGTGTTGACTGTTGTCCAACCGTATCCTGTGAGTACATCAGTCACTGGATATTGATTTTCTTTATATCTTTGTGCACAAATGAATTACATTTATGGCGTATAGAACTCTATGAATCAGTATCTGTTGATGGAGGAATCTGTCTGCCCTGTTATATGTCTGGAGAGGTCCAGATTAATTGCATGCTCCTTCAACTATATCTCCATCAATGCAGCTTCACTGCATGACCTGTATGTAATTAATAAGGCTGATTGTGAGCTTTTAATTAATTTTGGTCAGAAATGAAAGCAAGAAGAGCGAATCGGCCTCTGAAGAAATACAGAAATAAGAAAAATTTATTGGAAAAATAAAAATAAAATTACAGCAATAAATAAATTACTATTTTTCTGTTTTTCCCAACACATCTTGCTGTGAGAACTGCTTAGAGAAAAGATGCAAATTTCTTCAGACCTTTAATAAAGCAAAGAAAAACTCAAGTTCTTATTTATTAATAGACAACAGAATATTAATGTTTTAACTCAGGACTTCATATTTGTTGGACAAAACCTGATGATCAATCAAAGTCCTCATGTATCTTGGCATCGTCTCCACATCTCGTCCCATTGCTCAGCTTTCTTCAATGGCCTGCGATCAGCTGGTCACATAATCACTGCCTCATTAAGTTGCAGGAGGCGTGGTCTGATCTTAACCCTGCGATGATGATATAAAAGAACTGTTCCACTGTGCTACAAACCTGCTTTGTCCTCCTTCTTGGTGCATGGTTTTTTTTCTACTCTTACATCTCTCTCCATCTGTCTCTCTCTCTTTCTTCCCTGCTATCCCCCTCTCTCTCTCTCTTTCTGTCTCTTGCTGTCTGTTCCTCTTTTTGGACGGCTGCCTCTTAGTCCCCTAAATCAGCGTTCATCAGTGCAGCCAAAAAAGCCATGCTCAAGTCCAATCCGGTCAAAGTGCGCTTTGCAGAGGAGGTCATTATAAACGGCCAGGTTCCAGTAAGTTCTGCTGCACACACACACACACACACACACACACACACACACACACACATATATATGACCTGAATAGGCAATGCCAGATGGTTGTCACTCCTTTACATGTGGATGACAGTGAGGGAGATGTTTTATGAACATGAAATCATCCCTCTCTTTTCCAGAACCCGGTGAAGGACAACTCTCTTCTGTTCATGCCAAATGTCCTGAAGGTCTACCTGGAGAACGGGCAGACCAAGTCTTTCCGCTTCGACTGCAGTACCTCCATCAAGGTGTGTGTTACTGTGTGTGTGTGTGTGTTCCTGTCCTGCAGGCTCACTCTATTCAGAATTAGCAGTCTGTGCTGCATGTATAATCACAGAAGGATAAATTCATTTAGACTACAAACGACCGTCCCGAGGCGCTCGCACACCGAGCATGAAATTCTATCTCTTTTTGATTTCCTTTTCTTTGAGCTGCTCGATTATTCAGGCGAGGAGGTGAAGAGCAGATTGTCTCGGTGTGCGCTCAATGTAAAGTTACCTTAACAAGTTCTTCAGTTAACTCATTAAACCAGTTGATTGATTATTCTTAATATGAATTATAATGTAAGATAATTTTATAGAAGCTGCCTTCATGATAATGCTTGCATCAAATCAGTTCCTATTATCCCTATAATACCAATAACAATAACAGAAAAATAAGGTAATAGATACTAATTATAAATACATATTATAAAAGTAATTATAATATCATTTTATAGGATAATAATTATAGGAAAACAAATAATGAATAAAAGTAAAAACATTATATATGCTCTTTGTTATTATTTTTTATTTAAATTATTTGTATTTTTTTATTTGATATTAAAATCACTCTAATTTAAAATAATAGGTGGAAGTCAAAACAATATTTTGGAAGAATTGTTGATTTTTTTTGTGTTGCAGTATTTTTGTGACAGAAACATTACCTTCAAAACAGACTAAGGATTATTTAACCACTTAATCCTGTACATCTGAATTCCTATCCCACTGTGTTGATTCTGATTGGTCGAAAACCTGCTAACAATGGTAATTAATAGGGGCGCTGGTGGCCTAGCGGTCTAAGCGCCCCACGTACAGAGGCTACATACAGTCCTCTTCGCAGGGGTCGCTGGTTCGACTCCTCCACCTCCTGCATGTCTTCCCCCACTCTCTACTCCCCACACTTCCTGTCTCTCTTCAGCTGTCCTGAAAGGACAAAAGGCCAAAAACTTTTAAAAAAAACAAAAAAATGTTAATTAATTCAGGATAAGAGCGACACCAGGGATGACAAGGTCATGCACATAACATTGTCTGAAATAAATCCACAGAAAGAAGTCTGGAGTATTTTTTAAGTTTATGATTTCACCTCTTCCTGCTGATAATATGTCAAAAATGTCAGTTTACTGATAAACATCATGGAGGATATATTTAACATTACTCTCAGTTTACACAGACAGAGCTGAGTGAGTTCAGGGGAGTGGAACTTTATCCATGTATTCAAAGCTGTAGCGGTTGCACAGTGTTTCTACATCTTCATCTTTTGAGGCGAAAAGAAAGTAAACATCTTTTTGTTTTTGTTTGCATGTGAAGGAAGCGAACGTACAGCTCTGAATCCAGATGCTGTGACTCTGTGCGGAGGTCATGTGTAGTGGCATTGTTGTCTCGCTGCGCTGAACTCAAGCTGTGACTCACTTTAAACCCAAACTTCACTCACACTCAGAGCAGCTCCTCGGTATGCCGTGCACTTTGTTTATACTCGCACCCAAATAAGAATACTGTCAACTCCAGGTGAACATGTATCACTGCATTGATTGATTGAAAAGGAAAGAGTGTGTTTAAGTCAGCTCACCTTGTGTGTTTGGAGGTATTGCATCATTCCAGAGATTAAGCAGCTCGTCACGTTAAATATTCATGTGCTGTGTTGACTCCAGGACGTGATCCTGACCCTGCAAGAGAAGCTGTCCATCAAATGCATCGAGCACTTCTCCCTGGTGCTGGAGCAGAGGGAGGAAGGCTCCGGGAGCAGACTGCTTCTCCTGCACGAACAGGAGATGCTTACTCAGGTAGGAGTTGCTGTTGTGCTCCTCATCCACTTTCCTCGTCTCCTTTAGTGTCTGAGAAACACACACTCACACACACACATTCCTGCTCAGTATTCAAGCAGCATTTGGACCTTACTGTCATTTATCAGTACTGGCACAGCAGGGGCGACAGCTCACATTACACCTATTCTCCTCCTCACACACACTCACTCACACACACACTCTCACCCACAGGGCCCACTCCATTCTAATGAGGTTACAGGATCACAAGGGGATCAGTTTAATATTCAGACCACACAGGCGTGATGTGGAGCCCTGCGCGTGACACACGATGGCAGATGACATGCGTTATAAAAGTCTGTACAGTGATGCACCTGAGAGTCGGTGAGGGGGGCAGGTGTAGAGCAGAAGAGGAGGCAGTCCCAGGATTAGAAAATAGACTCTTTTGCCCTTTTAACACGTGTACATTAAATTATTTATAAAACCTAATCAATATTTAGAAGAGGATGCCGATCTTGTGGTTTTGTCCTGAATAAGAAATGGAATCAAATATGCAGAAAAAGCTCTGCAAGTAGAGTGCTGCTGCTGAATTACACAAACAAGCTTTCAAGGTGTGAAGTTCCTGTTGCATTATTATTATTAATAATGCACCAGAGAAATGTTATCCCTAAGGACAGAGCAGGCATCATGAGATCATCATTTAAAACATGCAGAAAACTAAAGGTTTCTGAAGGTCTGCGCACGATAATTCATGACATGAAATTTCAACAATGATGCTCCATAACAAGCTACAGAAAAAATGCTCGGTAAACTAGCATGAATTTGAATGTAGCATTTCCTCAGGACTCCATCTAACCCCTCCCCTCCTCCAAAACGACGCCCCCCACCCCCACCCCGCTCACATGCACGAGCGCTGCTGATTCACGACCATATGATCATGACTGATTCAAAACCAGTCCTCACCAAAACATTCTCATAGTGAAAGTTAAAAACACAAACAAACATGGCTGCTGTTAGTACTCACAACTGTCATGCTAGCATTGTCCAGTTGTACTGGTGACATGATATCAGGAGAAAAGTTATAACACATGTAATACTGTAACAGCAAATCTATTATTTACAACTTACCTCCATCTTACTGCTCCATCCATCTTACTACTCCATCCATCTTACTACTCCTCTTAAACCAGCCATCTAAAAATAGAACTACTTCTTATTCTTCTATTATTTGCGTGCCTCCCCCTCGCTCTGACTCTACACTACTACTTCTTCCTCTCTTGCACCCACTGTCCTGCTCCTCAGTTGACTCAGGCATCTGCTTGACTTCACTGTGTCATCTTTGTTTACCGAGTAATGATTGTAGTGTGTTTTCCCCGCTCCTTTTTCTTCATCCCAGCGTGTGTCAATGCCTCCGATCATCCATCAGCCCTGTAATCGATGTCCTCTCTCCTCTCCCTCCAGGTGACTCAGAGGCCCGGCTGTGACAAGATGAAATGTTTCTTCAGAGTCAGCTTCATGCCTCGGGACCCCGTGGAGCTGCTGCGGAGGGATGCGGTGGCGTTTGAATACCTCTATGTACAGGTGAAGCGAACTCCTGAAAAGAAACCCTCTCTATATAAAGTAATCTTCTGAACAATAAAGTTCAGTCTTTGATAATTACTGAAGCGAACGAGCCCTGGAGAAGCACAGCTAAACATCCTTCCTGTCAGAGATCAGTCTTTAGTGCGTCTGAGGGACTTCATCCCTTTGAAGGAGTCTCCAGCCTCAGAGGCCTCAGACCTTAAGAAAAACTTATTCCAGCTTGTTGTGAGCGCGCCGCTGCTCCAGTTCCTCGAAGCCGTCATCAAACACACTTCAGAGGCCGGGGTTCTAATGCAATATTCTCTCTGACTTCCTCCTCGCAGAGCTGCAACGACGTGGTGTTGGAAAGGTTCGGCCCGGAGCTGAAGTACGACGCCGCGCTGAGATTGGCCGCCTTGCAAATGTACATCCTCACGATGACGACGAGGCAGACTCAGAAGGTGTCGCTCAAATACATCCAGTAAGTTCTCGTGTCGATGCATTTTAGAAACATTGAATGACTGATGCAGAGATCTGTAGGCGTCTGTGTACTCTTGGGTAAGGTGGCGGACTGTGCAGCCAGTGTCAGGGTGAGTCCAGCAGAGAAAGTCTCCCTTTGAGTTCAGCAAGTTCCTGAAATGATCTGTAAATGATTCCTGTTTTTTCAAAGGGTGCCAAACACAAAGTCCTCCCCCTGTTCTGTTTTCTGCTCTGTAATTGTAATTGACAGCTTGTCCAAAAGTCGTCTAATTTCTAGCTCCTGCCGTCGAGCACTCAACCCAGAGCTGCTGAAAGCACTCTCTCTCCCTATGGGTTCATGTTAGACCTGAAATCAATCTCCCCTCTCTCCAGAAAGGAGTGGGGTCTGTCGCTGTTCCTGCCTCCCGTCGTGCTGTCCAGCATGAAAGAGAAGAACATCAAGAAAGCTCTGACGCACATCCTCAAAACCAACCAGAACCTCGTGCCTCCAGGGAAAAAAGTAAGCCTCTCTTTGTCTTTGTCTTTCCTCGCCCTTGTTAATAAACTTCTGACACACACACATGCACGCAAACACACACTGCCTGTCTGCTTTCTGATGCAATATCCCAAAATAGCCTCACCGCCGCCATGCTCAACCTTGTAAAGGTTCTCACCCTTGTCAACCTAAGACCTTTTGTCAAGCGAGGCCTTGAATAATAATGAGGAAGAGGAGCGTGCATAATCAGATATTCAGATTCACACACACACATGTTCCAGTCAGACGCTGATGAACCAACTTTAGTGGAACTTTGGAGCTTTGATAAAGTGAACTTGTGTGTTATAGAACAAGCAGACATCAAACTTTCTCAGACTGTAAGAAAATAACCTGAGAAACTTCAGGGAGTGGTTTACTTTAAGGAGGTTTGGGATAAGTTTAAAGAGGGTGTGTCGGTTTAGCTGAGCAATTAAAGGGATAGTTCTGATTCTTTTAAGTTGGGTTTTATGAGGTGCTTGTCAATCGTAACCTACCAGAGTAGGGGGGTGAGTCTCATGACTCACCAGGTCTTCATCCCTCAGCCTGAAATCATTCATTAAAGCTGGCACAGACTCATCAGATTAGCATTTCCCTGCGCCTGACTTTCATACGCCTGCATGTCATGTTCCTTTAAAAGCTTCATGTGTACGACGTCTGAAATATGTCCGTCAAATGTCACAGATATCGATCGTCTCCCTCTCGGCCTCCACGTCGTCCCCGCTCCTCATTTGCATTCACAGCCGTTAGCCGACACACTCATTAGAGGAAGATACGACCAAGCAACACCAATAAACCGGAGGACGCTGACGCTCTCTCATCAGTTATCACTCAGCCTTCACGCTCTTCAGGCGCCGTGCTGAAGACTGGGATGATTTTTTAATAGAGACGTCTGCTTTCTAACCAGCGAGGTCAGACGTTTCATTAGCCTTTTGTTTCTCAGACCGGCTGTGAGGCAGAATATCACCGGAGCAGACTCGGTGTGAGATTAAGGAGCGAGAGAGGAGAGAAAGAGTGAGGCACGTTCATGTGATCCTGCTTTAAAATGTAACTCTTCAGTAAATAGTTACAGTTAACATACACGCCTTCTATCTATCACTATCCCTGTCGCTTACTTTAACTCTTCCTGTCCCATTAAAGCTACTAACCATAGACCTTTCTGGAGTCCCTGAGCTCCTTGGTCTTTCCGGCTCACTTCAGACTGAAATGATCTAATGGGATGTAACAGAGAGTCAGTGGTCCACTTCCAAACGGCCTCACATCCTGACATTAGGAGACAGACGCGTGTTTAGGTTGATGTGGTTTTAAATGCTCTCTAATGTGTGTCTCTGCTCTTCTTCTTCTCTCTGCAGCTGACCGCTTTGCAGGCCAAGGTGCATTACCTGAGGTACCTCAGTGAACTCCGACTGTACGGAGGGAGGGAGTTCAAATCCATACTGCTGGTGAGGCTGAAAGAGATGTTTAAAATTCATGAGAAGAAAACGTTTGGTTTGTTTTTAACACTTTGATGAAACTCTCTGCAGCAAGGGGAGAAGCAGACGGACGTGACGCTGCTCGTCGGCCCTCGCTACGGCATCAGTCACGTCATCAACGCCCGGACCAACCTCGTGGCCCTGCTGGCCGACTTCAGCCACGTCAACCGCATCGAGATCCTCACCGAGGACGAGACCAACGTCCGGCTGGAGCTGCACGTTCTGGACGTGAGGGTGAGTCGGGTCTGTCTGAGTGCAAACGAACGTCATCTTTACCCTGCAGAATTATAACATATATCTCTTGCTCTATCTACCTCTCTGTCTCTGTGATGACTCTGCACAGCCCATCACGCTGATCATGGATTCAAGCGAAGCCATGAACCTGGCCTGTTTAACAGCAGGGTACTACCGCCTCCTAGTGGACGCAAGGAGGTCCATCTTCAGTGTGCCACACTGCAACAGCACCGGGGATGATATCAGTGAGCATGAAAAACAGACTCAGGGTCTAGAAATAATTTTGCAATGTAGTATAAAACCTCAAGAGTCTTAAAGTAGAGCCCCCTTAAATATATTGAACATGTGAATTAATCAGGGTTTGTTTTGCTCCGGTCTGAAGGTCAGGATCGGGTCCTGGAGTGGCCGTACAGCACATCTCTAGGCTACAACGAGGAGCAAATCCAGGGAGAGGTCTACAACAGGGACTCGCAGTATTCTGACAACGGGCAGAGAGAAAACAACATCTCTCCGTACTTCCATGAACCCCAAAACCCTGACAGAGACCTCAGGGGGCGAGGAAGTCCTGTCCCTCCTCCTCTCCCTCCTGCGACCAGACACAAAACTCAAGACTCGCCCCGCAGCGCCAAAGTGTCATTTATATTCGGGGGCGACCCACCTTTGACTAAACCGAAGAACTTGGGCTACGAACGACTGTTAGAGAGCCCCGAGGGGCCGGACCACAGACCGCCCTACTTGCACAATAACTCAGACTTCCGGGGACAGGACAGGGTGCCGTTTCAGTTCAGCGGTCTGACTCACGTCTACAGTAACATCATAACGGAGGAGGGCGCAGAGGAGCCGGTGCTGAGGGATCTTTTTTATCGAGACACGACAGACGACGCAGAGGACGACGACGACGCCTCCTGTGAGGAGGACTCCACAGGGGGGACGCCCGTCTGCGAGGACCGAGAGGGCGGAGGTGAGAACTGCGGGCACCAAAGCGGAGGGTTAGCCACGGCAGCCGGCAAAGCCACCTTCCTGAAGATCTCCGGCTCCACCGACGACATCATCGACCTCACGTCGCTGCCTCCTCCCGAAGGAGACCAAGGCCTTGACGAGGACGAGGACGACACGCTGCTGGAGACGCTGAACCTCGCCATCGCAGCGCCGCCGCCGGGGTTCCGGGACAGCTCGGACGAGGACACGGCACCGGAGGGGAGGCCGCTGAGCACGCACGACAACGACGACATCCCGGTGTCGTTGATTGACGCCGTTCCGACGCACGGGGAGGCGGAGGGGAGCAGGGCCGGGGAGAGGAGGCTGGAGAACGCGGTAGTGCATACTCTGCAGGCGCTGGAGGCTCTGTCTGTGTCTGAACAGAGGCCTCCGCCGCCGCCGCCGCCCCCAAACCATCATCATCATCCAGGTCGGTTTATGACTGATGTCGTGGTTCATTGTTTTGAGCCTTTTTGCAACCAGGCCAGCAAAAGAGACCCTGTCTTACATCCTTTATTTGAAGTTTTACGGTACATCATCTCTCCTTGTCAGACATGTTTTTGCTCCTCCTTTTATAGAAAATGTGGATTATTAAATTACAAAGTTTCACCCTTTTGCTTGGATTTATTTTTGTCTTTCCTACCTTCTCTCCATCCCATGTTTTTAGCACCCTGTGACTCTCTAAGGCTGCAAAATGTCACAGCATAAAAGTCTGAATTTATCACTTCATTTTAAAAAGTGATGATTTCTGTCTCTTCATGCAGACATTTCACCTGGTTAGACTTTGGGGTTTATTTTGGAGGGACATTTTGCATATTTACTCAGATCGTGCAGGTCTGCTCTGTTTGTAAGAAACACTGGTTTGTGCATCATGGGATGCCAAATTAAAAGCACACTTCTTGCAACTGTTCACTGTATTTTGAAATACTCATTTCATCTCTCTTCTCCTCCAGGTGCCTACGCCTCTCGGGGCTTCAGCCCGGAGCCCTCCTCTGATTCCGGCAACGAGACCAACTCCTCCGAGATGACGGAAATCTCCGAACTTGCTGCTACTCACCGGCTCAGCGAGAGCCACATGCGTCTCCTGGTCGCCACGAGAGAAGGGTACCAACCTTTGCTCGAGGAGAAAACCGAATTCCCCGTCTCGCCCAGCACCACCGGGACGATACAGAAAAGACCTCGTAGTCCGACACGCCACCTTCAGCCTCCTGCGGTTCCTCCGAGACGGAGCCCTCTGCTGGACGTCCCCACCACGGGACAGGAGAGCTCGGAGATGAGGGCCCACGCGAACCTCTCGGCCACTCTGCAGCGCCCCAGTTCAACGACACCGGGGGGCAAGCATCACAAGAAGTCTGCAGACTCCAGCGGGAAGTACAACACCTTCAGCACAAGGGACGGGTATCGAGGGGAGACTAGTGGGAGCCGCGGCCGGCTGGACTTGGACCAGCGCACGTCGTTCTGCGAGCGAGGGGAGTTTCAAAGACGACAGAACTCTTTTATGGCTGAGAACTCTGCAGCAGAGAGCCTCGGGATGAACAGCCACGCCCACGACCATCACAGAAACCCCCGCCCCTCCTCCGCTACCTCCGATCGGCCGTTAGAGTCCGTCAACATGGCGGACCGTCACGCAGATAACGGAGCCGGTGCCGCGGATCAAGAAGAACATCTAGTCGTAGCATCGTTGTTGTCCCCGACCAAAAAAGCCAGATCCGGGGGGTCCGAGCAGGGGTCGGATTCACACAGCGACCACCCTCCTATGTCCAGACAGCAGAGCGTTGCCCGGTTGTGCGAGTACCATCTCGCGAAAAGGATTTCAAACCTGCAAGGAGAGGCCCAGAGCTCCCTTCAGGGGTCTCTGTGCTCCTCTCTGGATGCTGGAGGCAGCACAAACAGCAGTGCGTGCGCCACCCCGACAGACTCCCCTCTGGGTCCTGGTCCTTATGAGTCAAAGCATCACCACCTGCAAAGGCACCCTCTTTCCAGTTCCTCTTCATCTCTGCTCAGGGTGTTTAACTACGACGACAACAAACCTGGAGTCCCTCGCGGGGTCCCCGGTCAGAGCGCTCAGGGAAAGGACCCACACCCTCACGCAGATCCCGCCCTCCTCCGCAAAATGCTGCCGAACATCCACGCCCCCACTCCCGCTCCCGAACCGGCCCGCCCCTCGTCCGCAACGCCGTCAAAGCATAAAGAGTCGACGGGTACCGGGAAGAAGGCTCACAACGATCTGCACCCGAAACAACAAGCCAGCCTGAAGAGTCTGAACCAGAAGGAGGGCAGCGAGGCCTACAGGCAGCTGATCAACTATCTCACAGTGAGCCAGATGCATCAGGGCGGGAAGCTGCACAGTGCGGGCATGGGCGCGGCCGTCAAAAAGGACACCAGGCGTTTCATCACGAGCAACCCTCAGCTCGTCGAGATGGTGAAGAACAGAGGGAACACCATCGCCCGCTGCCCCTGCATGCCTTCCTCTGCGTCGTCCCCCTTTCTCACCCCTAACTCTGCCCCCATGCCGCTCGCCAATAAGAACCAGCGGTCTTACCATTCAGCCACACTCCCCGCCAAACTCAAGAGAAGCCCGGAGATGCATTCTCAGACTCTGAACGACAATCTGGACTTCAGGCCGGGCACTTCGGAGAGGAGGAGCTCCTTCTCTGGTCTGGAGAGTGAGCTGGAGAGGAGCGGTATGGACCAGGAGCAGTTTCTGTCCATGTATAAAGGAGAGGGCTGTATCAGCCCGGACGAGAGATTCATGGAGGACGGGGGTAACAGCAGCCGGGCTCCACCTCGATCAAGGAGCCAACCTAGCGGCACGACGGACGACTGGTTCCGATCGGAACCGAGAACGAAGCACGTGGTCCGTCAGTCTTCGCATCAGCGTCCGAGCGATTCTCTGTGCTTCTCTACGGCCCCGAACGCGAGCGGTCAACGACCCGACTACAACACCATGTCTCTGGGAAAAGGAGACCACCCTTCAGCTTTTATCAGGCAGACCTCAACCGGTCCAAGGGCTTGCATCACTTCCCCAAACCGTAACCCGCAATCACCTCCTCCTCCCCCGCCTCCTCCTCCACCGCCTCCTCCTTGTCTGCTGCCTCTTCCCGTGCAAGCCAACACGAGCTCCAGCAACTCAGGATGCCAACAGGACTCCACGCAGTACCGGCCCAATCAGAACCACATTCAAACTCTTACCCTAGCCCCAGATTCCTTGAGCAGTAGCCTGCAGCGGGGTCGGGAGCTCAAGCGGAGCTCCAGCAACGTGACCGCCGGCTCCGGTAGCGTGGAGGTCCTGTTCGATAAGCCCACTCGGAGCAGGAGCCAGCAGCCCTTGTCGCCGTCCGTGCCCCAGCAAGGCGAGACGAAAGTCCAGCGAAGGCAAGCGAGGAAGCGGCTCTCCAAGAGCTACTCCCAGGGCTCCGTGTCCTCCCACACCTCCTGCTGGTCCTCGGGCAGCAGGTTGGACTGCAGAAGGGCTTCCGTCGCGTTCCCGCTGCAGAAAGACGGGAAACACGTCAAGGGCTCTCAAAAACTGGACACCAGTCCCTGGAGATGCAACGGGCCCTTCAGCTACTGCTTCTTCAAACGGAAGTGCGAGGGCGAGGAGGACGACGCGGAGTGGGAGCGGCCCAGACGAGGCCGCGGCGGTAGCGATATCAACACCTGCGATAACGCCGCCGCATCCGCCATATTCCCGTGCGGCGCGGCGTTGGATGCGGCCGGGGAGCAGCTGTACGGGGAGGTCCTCAACAACATGAGCTTCAGCGACCGTCTGGCGAGAATCAACGCGCTCAAGGACCGCATGTACGGCTTCCCTTCCGGCTTCACCGACGTCCGCCGCGACGCAAGCGAACTGATCGCGCTGGTGAGGTCCAGCATCGGGCGTTGCGACCGGGGAGCCCAGATGCCTCTGCAGGACGTCTCCCAGTTCAAGCAGCTCCTCTCCGTGGAGTCCAAAGAGCTGGGCCGGGCGTGCCGCAGGATGGCACAAGCCCACGGCACTCCCGAGGAGATGCTGCTCGCCGTGACTTGTAGTTTCCAGGTGCTGTGCTGCCTCTGCGAAGCCTGCATGTGTCTGGTGCGAGGGCTCGGAGCGTCGGCCTCGCACCAGCAGCGGGAGGTCGTGGCGAAGGTGGACGAGGTCGTCATGAACTACATATGTTTGCTGAAAGCCGCCGAAGCCGCAACGGTGGGAGCGCCCGGGGAGCACAGCGTGAAAGCCCTGGTCCGCCACTCCAGCACCATGTCGGCCATTGCTAACGCACTCACCCGCTCCCTTAAAACGCTGCTTAGCAAGTAGAGGCTCCTCCTTATGCTTTCTAGCGTGGCCTAAGCAGTCAGTAGAGGTCTTTGAGCATCTTGTCACGTCTCCAGGGTCTCCAGGGTCTTCATATCAACAAACATCACGCGTAAGACTCTGAGGTCCGAGCAAGATGCCGAAAGGCCGTCCGGTCTGACTCCACTTGCCGTTTCTGATGACACTATTTACAAAGCCATGCCGTCACAGACCTTTGTATCACGACCCAATAGAAACCCTCTTACCTGTGCATTATGTATGAAAATAAAAGATGTAAATAATGTACATTTATATATATATATATATATATAAACACTTGTATGATTTGCCGTAGCAGTTTGAAGAAGCCACAGAGTATTCCTCTTGATTTGCTCTGGAGTGAATTCACCTTCAGTTCACTGAGTTCATAAAGTGCAGTTTTAATCCAGATATTTATTATTGCGATATTAAAAACTGTAGACGCGAGTCGCAGTCCGCCAGGCGAGGAGGTTTTTCTATTCACAGGGTAAGCGTTGAAGCGAACGTGTGCGGCGTTTGGGGCACTGACGTCACGCCGCATTCTCCACACGTGATCGCATAGATTATTTTCAGAGGAGCGATGGTACGCTAAATACACGTATGAATAAAGATGCCACGATATTCACGGTTTATAATATTTCAGATTGTATAAATTATTTTTAAGGCTTTGTGTTTTATTTTCATCTGTTTTGAAATGAGTTCTGTGCTTTAAAGATTTATTATTCCACAACATGTACCAGGATGCAGTTCTGCCTCTTGGCGTTCATTTATGTTGATTTTTCTTTTTTCAGTAATCCACCACTCTATTAAAAACACATTTTTACAGATAACACCCACTCGTGTGTTTTTTTTTTTGAACGGTGCAGCCGATACCTGAAATTCAACGTCTAAAAATGAGTCATGTCTGCTTGCAGATGAGCTGCCCCTGCTGCATGTGGTGTGAATGATGTGTAGCAGTCCCCCACCCCACCCTACCTTCAAGCTTGCAGCCCAAAGTGCTTCACAAAGACAGAGAGACAGAAAACAACAGCAACAGCTAAATTAACGATACAAGAGTAAAATGAAAGAGAGGAATGTGATGTGAAAGACTTGAAAATAGAAATGTAATAATATCAATCAATTGAGTAAAATAAAATAAAAACTATCAATCAAATACAATAAATGAATTCAATAAAATCAATGAATGAATTAAATAGCGGAAGGGTCAGTGCAGTGTCAGGCAGTGTCTGCCTGCTTCAGCCCGCTTCCTTAGACCGCTTAGGGCGAAGACCCGTGGGCAAAGACTATGCGAGGGCCAGGTCAAGCGAGGGCTGGGGAATAGCGAGGGTTGGGGTAAGCGAGTCCACCTGCGCAAGTCAACTGAGCAGAGGCAACTGAGTAGAGGTTCCGTGAAACTTCCAAAGTAAAACATTCAGAAAGTTCTCTGACGTGTAGTGACTCAGTGTGACCACCAGAGAGCAGCAGATCCTCTTTATTTTCTCTCTGTGTGTGTGTCCGTCCGTCCCTTTATGGAGCCAGGTAAGCTCTGTATAAGTTATAATTGATGACATTATGTGTGCCTGTGTGTTAGTTTGAAGCATGAGAAATGTTAGTGTGTGTGTGTGTGTTTGTTGCAGGTTGCTGAACAGTGTTCACATGTCAGTGGTTAATAAAAAATGTATCATGTGTTTGATTTGCAGAAAGTGTTCCTGTGAGTTTTTTCAAATACCAAGCTGTTGACAATTACAGCTTCTGACTTTTGTTTGCTGCGTACGGATCTAAAGGGTAAATATAAATCTAAAGGTTAAGTACAAATCTAAAGGGTGAATATAAGTATAAATGTTAAATCCAAATCTAAAGGGTAAATATAAGATAAGATATTACTTTATTGATCCCCCGGGGGGGAAATTCAGTTGTTACAGCAACCCAGACATAAGTATAATGAAGAAGAAGTTTCAACAAGTCAAATATTGAAACTTGAAACAAGTATAAATGTTAAATACAAATTTAAAGGGTATTTATAAAAAATAAATGTTAAATACAAATCTAATTATTAAATATAAATGCACATTTCACTTAAAATGTCTTGACATGTTTTCTATAAATTAATTTATCTTTTTATTGTATTTCTTTTGAACTTGTTTGAGCAAAAAACAACGAGGGGTCAACGAGGGGTCAGCCGTGACAGCTTCCGGGTCAGCGGTTGACAGCGTCTAACCGGAAACACGTCATCATTGTGCGCACCTGGCGCAGGTAATCAGAGGAGCAGTCAAAACCGGGTAAATCCAGCGAGTAGCTTCAGTCTGAACAGCAGTCCTCTCTTGAGAGGACCTCTCCTGCAAGGACTGCTGCTCAGACTGGACCGCCAGACCGCCAGACCAGATCCCCTCGCCCCGAGGCATCGCTGCACTTCCGGCATGCGAGGATTCCCTCAGGAGTGAGCCATGAAGACTACAGTCCTGACCCCCTTCAGTGGACCTCCAGAAAATGTGCGTCAGTCTCTTGGATGTGGGTGACCTGGAAGCTTGTTGTAGGCGGACTGAATTTGTGAACCCTGCTTTGGGCAGAGTGTGGGGGGTTAAGCTTACGCTAGCTTAAGGTTCAGATGGTGTTTCCTTTGCTGCAATTTGAATTTGATTTCTGTTTGCTTGTGAATATGTGAAGTACTCTAGTTCTAGAACAACAGACCCAGACTCTAAACGTATTTGACTGTGTTGACTTTTATGGGTCTAGTTCTTGAACTGGTACAGAACATTTATGAACAAGTGCTGGATTTCGGTTTGAATTCATGTGGAGGTGGGCCAGGCTGGATTTCAAGTTAGTTGTGGTTTGACCCCTCGTGGTCTGCTTGAATGTTGGGGGGATCATTGAAGGTGTAACTACTGGCTCCCATTGGTCAAAGATCCTGAGAGACTGACACAGGTTTATGGATGGGAGTTAAGTTAAGTACCTCCTTCAATTCCTCTTTTACTTCCTCCCTTCACTCCCTTCACTCACTCCCTCACTCCCTTCACTCACTCCCTTCACTCACTCCCTTGACTTCACTCCCTCACTCCCTTCACTCCTCCCTCTCTTGCTGAAATGTGGACATATTGTGATGGAGCCTTTGTTTTTCTCTGTGTTGTATTTAGAGTGTTTCCTGTTGGTCCTTTGCTTGAGGTGGAAAGACTTGAAGCCAGTGAAGTGGTAAGTAGGGTAACATGATTTGAGGGTTGATTTGAAAGATGGTAAAGGATGTGATTTAATTGAATCCTTTGATTTCTTCTGAGGTCTGGATCCACGCCCTGGTCCAGTTCCAGAGGAAAGCAGATGAGCCCAAGGTGTGTGTGTAGATTGTATTTAATTGTACATTGATGCTGAAGTGTCCCAACACCCTGTAATGCACGATGTGTGCATGTGTGCATGTGTGTGTGTGTGTGTGTGTGTGTGTGTGTGTTTTTTTGGAGGAACTCTGGACCCCCATAGATGTCCTGCTGCTGCCCTCCCACAACCAGCACTGGTTGTCCTGAGACCAGATGACTACGCTCCGTTGACAGGAGGAGGATGTCCATGAACCAGGAGAGGTGTCAGTGTCTTGGATGTAGATGACCTGGAAGCTTGTTGTAGGCGGACTGAATTTGTGAACCCTGCTTTGGGCAGAGTGTGGGGGGTCAGGCTTGCGCTAGCTTAAGGTTCAGATGGTGTTTCCTTTGCTGCAATTTGAATTTGATTTCTTTGTGCTTGTGAATATATGTGAAGTACTCTAGTTCTAGAACAGACCCATAAAAGTCAACACAGTCACTATACGTTAAGAGTCTGGGTCTAGTTCTTGAACTGGTACAGAACATTTATGAACAAGTGCTGGATTTCGGTTTGAATTCATGTGGAGGTGGGCCAGGCTGGATTTCAAGTTAGTTGTGGTTTGACCCCTCGTGGTCTGCTTGAATGTTGGGGGGATCATTGAAGGTGTAACTACTGGCTCCCATTGGTCAAAGATCCTGAGAGACTGACACAGAGGTTTCTGGATGGGAGTTAAGTTAAGTACCTCCTTCAATTCCTTCACTCCTCCCTCTCTTGCTGAAATGTGGACATATTGTGATGGAGCCTTTGTTTTTCTCTGTGTTGTATTTAGAGTGTTTCCTGTTGGTCCTTTGCTTGAGGTGGAAAGACTTGAAGCCAGTGAAGTGGTAAGTAGGGTAACATGATTTGAGGGTTGATTTGAAAGATGGTAAAGGATGTGATTTAATTGAATCCTTTGATTTCTCCTGAGGTCTGGATCCACGCCCTGGTCCAGTTCCAGAAGAAAGCAGATGAGCCCAAGGTGTGTGTAGATTATATTTAATTGTACATTGGTGTTGAAGTGTCCCAACACCCTGTAATGCACGATGTGTGCGTGTGCGTGTGCGTGTGTGTGTGTGTGTGTGTGTGTGTGTTTTTTTTCGAGGAACTCTGGACCCCCATAGATGTCCTGCTGCTGCTGCCCTCCCACAACCAGTGCTGGTTGTCCTGAGACCAGATGACGACGCTCCGTTGACAGGAGGAGGATGTCCATGAACCAGGAGAGGTGTCAGTCTCTTAGATATGGATGACCTGGAAGCTTGTTGTAGGCGGACTGAATTTGTGAACCCTGCTTTGGGCAGAGTGTGGGGGGTCAGGCTTGCGCTAGCTTAAGGTTCAGATGGTGTTTCCTTCGCTGCTATTTGAATTTGATTTCTTTGTGCTTGTGAATATATGTGAAGTACTCTAGTTCTAGAACAACAGACCCAGACTCTAAACGTATTTGACTGTGTTGACTTTTATGGGTCTAGTTCTTGAACTGGTACAGAACATTTATGAACAAGTGCTGGATTTCGGTTTGAATTCATGTGGAGGTGGGCCAGGCTGGATTTCAAGTTAGTTGTGGTTTGACCCCTCGTGGTCTGCTTGAATGTTGGGGGATCATTGAAGGTGTAACTACTGGCTCCCATTGGTCAAAGATCCTGAGAGACTGACACAGGTTTATGGATTGGAGTTAAGTTAAGTACCTCCTTCAATTCCTCTGTTACTTCATCCCTTCACTCCCTTCACTCACTCCCTCACTCCCTTCACTCACTCCCTTGACTTCACTCCCTCACTCCCTTCACTCCTCCCTCTCTTGCTGAAATGTGGACATATTGTGATGGAGCCTTTGTTTTTCTCTGTGTTGTATTTAGAGTGTTTCCTGTTGGTCCTTTGCTTGAGGTGGAAAGACTTGAAGCCAGTGAAGTGGTAAGTAGGGTAACATGATTTGAGGGTTGATTTGAAAGATGGTAAAGGATGTGATTTAATTGAATCCTTTGATTTCTTCTGAGGTCTGGATCCACGCCCTGGTCCAGTTCCAGAGGAAAGCAGATGAGCCCAAGGTGTGTGTGTAGATTGTAATTAATTGTACATTGATGCTTTAGTGTCCCAACACCCTGTAATGCACGATGTGTGCGTGTGTGTGTGTGTGTGTGTATGTGTGGTTTTTTTTTGAGGAACTCTGGACCCCCATAGATGTCCTGCTGCTGCCCTCCCACAACCAGCGCTGGTTGTCCTGAGACCAGATGACTACGCTCCGTTGACAGGAGGAGGATGTCCATGAACCAGGAGAGGTGTCAGTCTCTTAGATGTGGATGACCTGGAAGCTTGTTGTAGGCGGACTGAATTTGTGAACCCTGCTTTGGGCAGAGTGTGGGGGGTCAGGCTTGCGCTAGCTTAAGGTTCAGATGGTGTTTCCTTTGCTGCAATTTGAATTTGATTTCTTTGTGCTTGTGAATATATGTGAAGTACTCTAGTTCTAGAACAACAGACCCAGACTCTAAACGTATTTGACTGTGTTGACTTTTATGGGTCTAGTTCTTGAACTGGTACAGAACATTTATGAACAAGTGCTGGATTTCGGTTTGAATTCATGTGGAGGTGGGCCAGGCTGGATTTCAAGTTAGTTGTGGTTTGACCCCTCGTGGTCTGCTTGAATGTTGGGGGGATCATTGAAGGTGTAACTACTGGCTCCCATTGGTCAAAGATCCTGAGAGACTGACACAGGTTTATGGATTGGAGTTAAGTTAAGTACCTCCTTCAATTCTTCTGTTACTTCCTCCCTTCACTCCCTTCACTCACTCCCTCACTCCCTGCACTCACTCCCTTCACTCACTCCCTTGACTTCACTCCCTCACTCCCTTCACTCCTCCCTCTCTTGCTGAAATATGGACATATTGTGATGGAGCCTTTGTTTTTCTCTGTGTTGTATTTAGAGTGTTTCCTGTTGGTCCTTTGCTTGAGGTGGAAAGACTTGAAGCCAGTGAAGTGGTAAGTGGGGTAACATGATTTGAGGGTTGATTAGAAAGCTGGTAAAGGATGTGATTTAATTGAATCCTTTGATTTCCTCTGAGGTCTGGATCCACGCCCTGGTCCAGTTCCAGAGGAAAGCAGATGAGCCCAAGGTGTGTGTGTAGATTGTAGTTAATTGTACATTGATGCTTTAGTGTCCCAACACCCTGTAATGCACGATGTGTGCATGTGTGTGTGTGTGTGTGTGTGTGTGTGTGTTTTGTATGTGTGGTTTTTTTGAGGAACTCTGGACCCCCATAGATGTGCTGCTGCTGCCCTCCCACAACCAACAGACCACCCCCCCTCATCCTGAGGCCTCACCGATGAGGGATCCACCCATCCTGGAAATGCAGTCTGCCATGAGGTCTACAGTCCCGACCCCCTTCAGTGGACCTCCCGAAAATGTGTGTCGGTCTCTTAGATGTGGATGACCTGGAAGCTTGTTGTAGATGGACTGAATTTGTGAACCCTGCTTTGGGCAGAGTGTGGGGGGTCAAGCTTGCGCTAGCTTAAGGTTCAGATGGTGTTTCCTTCACTGCAATTTGAATTTGATTTCTTTGTGCTTGTGAATATATGTGAAGTACTCTAGTTCTAGAACAACAGACCCATAAAAGTCAACACAGTCACTATACGTTAAGAGTCTGGGTCTAGTTCTTGAACTGGTACAGAACATTATGAACAAGTGATGGATCTCAGTTTGAGTTGATGTGTGGAGGTGGGCCAGGCTGGATTTGAAGTTAGTTGTGGTTTGACTTCTTGTGGTCTGCTTGAATGTTGGGGGGATCATTGAAGGTGTAACTACTGGCTCCCATTGGTCAAAGATCCTGAGAGACTGACACAGGTTTATGGATGGGAGTTAAGTTAAGTACCTCCTTCAATTCCTCTGTTACTTCCTCCCTTCACTCACTCACTCCCTCACTCCCTTCACTCACTCCCTTCACTCACTCCCTTGACTTCACTCCCTCACTCCCTTCACTCCCCTCTCTTGCTGAAATGTGGACATATTGTGATGGAGCCTTTGTTTTTCTCTGTGTTGTAGTTAGAGTGTGTTTCCTGTTGGTCCTTTGCTTGAGGTGGAAAGACTTGAAGCCAGTGAAGTGGTAAGTAGGGTAACATGATTTGAGGGTTGATTTGAAAGATGGTAAAGGATGTGATTTAATTGAATCCTTTTGATTTCCTCTGAGGTCTGGATCCACGCCCTGGTCCAGTTCCAGAGGAAAGCAGATGAGCCCAAGGTGGGTAGCTTATTTTATGTAATTGATCAATGTAAAATGTTCAATCTAAATCTTATTGTTCAACCTTCAATCTGAATGTAATGGACAAATGTTGAAACGTAATAGATCAACATTAAATCTATATGTTCAGTCCAAATTTTCAATGTTAAATCAGATTTTTCAATCTAAATGTTGTTCAACATTAAATCTTATTGATCAATGTTAAATGTAAATGCCAAAATCTTCAGTATTCAATGTTAAATGTAAATAGTAAACATTTAAGTAAATAGTAAACATTAAAGTAAATACTAATCATTATTTTTAACATTAAAATAAACATTCAAGTAAATAGTAAACATTAGT